>NC_133207.1:22121817-22374317 GCF_958299795.1 Porites lutea
TGCGGAAAATTCCTGAGATAATTCATCTGTGAATTTCTCGAGCTTCCTCCTTTGTGCTTCATTATCAGCTTCCAAATTAAGGATCCTCTCCTGTGCTATCGAAAGGTCACGTTCTGTTTTCTAAGAAATGAATAAACTTTAAATTAGCTTGAAACTTTCTCATAATCAATCGATGCCTCATAGCTGGTAGTCGTTTGTGCGGGAGGAGCGTCATGCGTCACGACAGTAAAAACGGCTGCAAGGGAGACTACAAATTTGTTAACGTTTTAAGGAATAAGAAAAAAGTCATACCAAGAGAACCCGGTTTATCTTGCCGCCTTCCTTCTCCAATGATTGCTTCATGGCATCCAAGGCATTCTTCTCCTCCTCAATTTTCTTCCACCTTGAATTTACAACGAAAATAAAAATATCCCTGATGTCAGAATGGACGATTCTTGGACATGATCTTATTTGAAAATTCTTCTACTAACAGTGACGGATCCAGGGGGAGGACCTGGGGGGTCGGAAACACCCCACCCCCCCCCCCTCCCATCAGACCTGACGCTTGTTTGAAGCAGCAATTCTTCATCGACAGAATCGTATATCACTGTTTTTCTTTATGAACGCGCCATAACCACAGGGATTTAAAAATGTAATTGTTTTGGATACCCTCCGATTAATGAACTGTTTGCTTCGCTCGCAAAGTAATACTTGCCTCGCCAATGCCGATCGGCGTTCACAGGTTGAGAAACACGTGGTCGTCTTTGTGAGAAGTAATTTGTCACCAAAAAGTTCAACAGGCCTTTCTGAACCAAACTCCCCCCCCCCCCCCCCTCCCCCCTTTCCCAATTAAAAATTCCTGGATCCACGGTCCGCCCCTGGCCACTGAATCGAAATAGTAGTAAGGCATTAAAAATATTCTTACATGTCTTCGGCAATCTCTCTTGCTTTTGTTTGTTCCTTGATCTGCGTAAATTGTATACGAAATATATCTGGTTATTAACTAATTATCGTTCTACATGAAAATTCAAAACAAACAGCAAACAATTATTTTCAAGCACTGTTTTCTGCCTGTTGCTCACTCAAGGTTTTCCCATTGAGGCGAAACTGATTACCCATTAATTTTGGCTTCTTTTTCAAGTCTATATTCGTTACAGTAATAGAAGAAAAAATAGTTCAACCTGCAAACAGAACTTTTTTGTTTGTTTGTTTGATATCTTCTTCAAAACTCCACAGGAGAATATGAATATGGTTAAAAATCCCCTAGTTTATCACATAATTGACATAAAAGCAGCAGTATCATCTACTTCTCTCAAGGCGCCCTGTCAGACTTTGTTGGGTTCTCTATTTATCACAATTGCCCTTGTCTCCTATCTTACCTCATTTTGTTGTTGTTTGTCTTTGATTTCAAGATCACTAACTCTTCTTGATTGTCGTTTCAATTTCAGGGAGAATTCTTCTCTTTCTTTATCCAGAGTTTGTTTCATTTCTCTGTGTAAAAAACAGAGCAAATACTTTAGCCTTGATTATATACGAAAGTCCCCAGTAGGGTTCTTTAATCCCGTAATCCCGCGGGCCATTTGGGCATTCTAACTCACGTGCATACATAAAATCCCGAATCTTGTCCGATTGTGCTTCAAAATCTCGAATCCCGAGCTTCAAATAAGGGAACTATCGGATCCCGAAAAACCTATAGAGTGTTTTCACAATCATGACGTCACGGCGGCCATATTGGTGTCCCAAAACAATGAAACGGCGGCCATGTTGGTGTCCCAAACGAGTCGGCCTGTGGGAGTTAAATTCCTCTTTCTTATGCAAACGCTTTCTTTTGTTTCAATACATTTGCATAGATGCTGGCCACGTGAGTGAAAACACTTTATTGGGAACCCTCTATCTACCACCTCATCATCAATCTTAACCTCATTAGCAGCTGTTAGCCTGCACGCAGACGTTGTTTTATTTTTTTTTTTTTCGTTCTTCTCAGAAAACATCGGCGAGCGAGCGCGCGAGAACGAGCGCGGAGCGCGAGAAAAAGACACGACTACCCCCTTGCGCTGGCGGTCAATAAATCTCCTTCGGTTTATATTTTATTTCCCGCGCTCGACGGACTTTAAAGAGAAAATAGAGGGTCTGTGTACAGGCTAGGGAGCCGTAAGATCCGAGAGCATTGGTGACGAGATTGGTACTGTTTTTGGGCACGCGTTTGGTTTCATCCCAAGCATGCTAAAGTAGAAATTGCTTTGATCGGATATCAAATGAAGCCCTCTTAAATAGCCAGAAATGGAGCCTACAATCAAACGTGTGCTTATCAAGTATTGCACAAATGATTAAAAGAACTGAGAGGTTTGTTTGATAAAAATGCGGTGCCGGTTATCTTTGCCACGTTTACTGAGGTAGAACATGTACATGTAACTCCATTGACACTTCAAACGCCGCTAACGATAAGACAAATAAATTGGCTAGCACGATCTGTCAACTACAAACTAAAACCTACTCGAGACGTTTTTGAATAGTCTTGGTGGTGCCGGTCTTTTCTTCTTGTTTCTTTTCCTCATCTTGTTGTTGTTTCACACTTTCCTGATGTTTTGTGGCAACTTTCCACTGCTGTGTTGCATCGTTCTGCTGTTGTGTCGCAACTTGCTGCTGCGGTGTCGCAACTTGCTGATGCTGTGTTGCATATTGCTGCGGGTGCATTGCGGCAAATTGCTGTTGAGCTGCATATTGTTGTTGTGCTGCAGTCGTAGTCCAGTATGGTTGACTGTGGGACAAAATAAAACGGAGCTAACGCGAAAAGTAATGATAGCATTATTTATGTGAACAATTTGTTTCTGTCTGAGCCAATTGCATAGATTTACCATGAATGTTTACCTGACAACAGCAGAACGTGGAAGTCATTTTTGCATAAAAGGCTTATGGATAGGTGCGTAAAAAGTAAAAACTTACATAAATGGGGCATGACCTGGCTGCAGTTGAATTCCGCCAGCCCAACCTTGCTGAACTGCAGGATTATACGGGAACTGTTGGTACTGAACGGGAACGGGCTGGAAAAAAAATATTTTAACTTTTATAATACCCTACTGTCAGCCATGTAATAGTCTCAGTTTATGTCTTCTTAAAATAATAAGTTTGATAATTTTGCAGGGAGTGAAAGGTCTTTTGCTTTTGAACTAAGTTTGCAGTCAAATTTCAGTATAATTTTCTTGATTTTGCTTACAAAAAGACCACTTTGACTCTATCTACTAACTGAGAGAATAATAAAAGATTCAAGATCCAAGAAATGGCTTTCCTCAGCTCAGAGCAAGGAACAAAATCTAAAAGGCTATCCCAACTTACTTTCTACCAACCAAGCTCGGTCCCACTGTGAGAACCCTGGGAACAGACTTCATCGTTAACGGACCGGGTTTTCGCTTTACAAATAACAAGGACCTTAATACAATCCGACAACGGCGAAGTCCATGAAAACGTCGCTAAAAAACAGACCTCGCATCACTGTTTTGAAATTTTTTCTCGATTATCTCAATTCGCCCTGTTACTTAAAAGAAGGGGATTTTGGCTGGAGCTGAAGAGAGGGAAACGCGCTCAAGTTCGGAAAGAGATGGTACAATTTATCGCCTTGCCGTTCCCGTTG
Organism: Porites lutea; assembly: GCF_958299795.1. Taxonomy (NCBI): domain Eukaryota; kingdom Metazoa; phylum Cnidaria; class Anthozoa; order Scleractinia; family Poritidae; genus Porites; species Porites lutea. The sequence goes on from NC_133207.1 coordinate 22,125,425, forward strand.
TGCAGTGAAGGCAAAGAAATGTACAAAAAAGCGTGATGCACGTGCAGAGTTGTTGTTTTGCTCATTAAACCTATTGTTTTTTACCTTCCCGTTGCCGCCGTCGTCGTGGGTTCGTAAGGTCCCTAATCAATTACCTGAACGCCATAGTAACGCAATGGGATTTCTCCTTGCGGGTTCCAGTAAGGATCTCTTCCACCATTTTCAATCTGATTAACTGAAGATAAAACCAAAACGCCTTAAGGTGAATAATTGTTTCCAATGGGTTTTTTTTTACAAAGAAAACAAGTAAAAAACAGCTGCAGAAGAAACTCAGGGCACGTTACCTGGCGCTTTAAAGCCGTTCGTTTCCCATAGTAACGGATTTTTATCGCCAGGTTTAAGCCTTATAGCTGTAGAAAAAATATATATGCCGTTATGCAAATATCAATTAACCAAGAGTTAGAACATGCAGTGGTGATCAAATACATACTAGATCTAAAGGATCATTGGAAATATTTTAGGTAAAATTGTAACTGATAAAAACACAATCGATAAGTTGTGATAAAACAGCCTGGCTATCACAACTCATTCTTGTTAATAATGTGATTGGTATGGACTGATAACGTTACGGTTACCAATTCATTTTTAATGTGTTTGGTTACTCTCAGAGTTTATAGTATATTTTATGGTCAAATGCAGAAATTTTAAGACCAATAAAAACTATAGGTAGTGCTATTACTTGAACAAAACTCGAAGAAAATATATATTAAAAAAATCTATGCGCAGCAAAGGATTAAAAGGTAGTCGACAGTAATTATAAGTACCTTTTGGTCTAATAAGGTCGGTCCGTTGTCGAGTTATTTGAGCATAAATGTTAAGCTCAGAATCTACGGAGGAAATCGAGAAACAAGCCGGCATGATTAGTAGGAAATATTAAAAATTTTATGGTTGATTTGTTCGATCGTAAGGATTCTCTGAATTATTTAAGGCGGCAAATTTAAGTCGAAAGCAACAACAACACTCCCCTCCCCACAAAAAAAGAAAATACTTTGAAAAATAACTTTGTAATTTCAGATTTTGCCAAGCCTAACTCGCTGAACAGCTTTGTAGGGAAAAGCGCAATCAGATAAATCGATGATATACAAATTAGCAATCAGATTAATTGATGATATACAAATCAAGATTAATCGCTAGATGGAGAATCCATAGGAAAAAACGAAGAAAATAAAAACTTGCTTCAAACTACCTTCTTTATGATCCGGCTTCTTAGCGAGATTCTTTTCATCAATCTTTTTCTGGAGAGCTGTGGCAAAAAAATTAGCATAGTTAATAAGTTATAATGACTGGAGCCTAAGTCTTTACCGTCAACGGTACGCGTCCTGATCAGCTACATGTAAAAAATATGGGGAAAAATTTACACTTATTAATAAATATACTGGCAGAATAAATTCAGCTCAGCACTTTACGAACAAAGAGTGCAATAAAAATTCAATTTTTCCAGACTCTCTTGGCGAAACCGTTCTTTATCTTTGGAAAAGTTTTCCCTTGAAAGATGGTATTACGCCAAGAAGGCAAATGAAAAAGAATTTAACTAAAACGTTGCGTGCGCAACCTCGAGGCTGTTACGGGAAATCAGGAATTTATTTTTCGCCGAGCGATAGACTTCTCCTCAAATCCAAGGAGTGAAAACAATTTTAAAAGACGAAAGAACAACCACCAAATATGTTACCAGAATAAAAGGCTCTTACTATTTATTTCCTCTATTCATAATTTTCTTGTAAGAAATGTTTATTGTTCCCCTAAGGATAGCTAAAGTTTTAGACCAGCAAATTCGCACAAAAACTTGGAATTCGCTGAGAGAAATGTATTTTTTTAGCCAAGAAAAAAGCGTACCTTTTGGTAAAGGAGGTGGCTCCCAGTATGGATTAACCTCTCCAGGTTGAACATGAAAAGCTGTGGAAAGAAAAACAAATGTTAGTAAATGAAAAAATCATTATTGCTAGCAAGACTTACAAGAAAAGATTATGAAAGAGTTTATCGACCAAAATTGTACAATTCGAGAACAACGGATAAAATATTATAGCTACTTATACCTTCACTTATAGAAGCCATTGTTCCGGTTTGGGGTGAAACTTATATCCTCAAAAATCGCAAATTACGACTCCGAATATAAACACAACTCAGTCGTACAAAAAGGCTCAATCAAGTTACTACACTCACGAATTACTCGACTCGACGTCATAAAGGCTTCGAATTACCATTTATGGCATACTCAAAAATGCGCGCGCGCTCTCTCGTCTCCTTTTCATTGTTAAGGCAAAAGTTTATGAATGTCACCGAGATTTACAACCAATTTAACAAATGAAAAGGATTACTTCAGGCTATTTTAACTGTATTTCACAGAGTTTGGTGAACACAGTTAGCAGTACAGATGCGCGCGTATGTCACAGTTAAAATTTTAAATGTACGTTGACAAATTTGCGCGCGCAACGGAGTGTTTTTAGTGACACACTTAGGTGGCTCCGAGCTTGCCTTTTTTCCTCCAGGCGAATTTAGCTGTATCGCAAATAGAGAAACAAAACAGCATTAAATAGAAACATACAAGAGTAGTAAGGCTTGAAGGGGTAATACAAGTTAGAGGACACTAATTAAAAACTGCAACATTGGGAGCAAGTGCACAATTAAAGAAAACTTGGTCACCGATTGAGTTACATTTGTTTTCGCAAGGCTTTTTCTTTTTTTCTTTTCTTTTTTTTTTTGTGCAAATGCAGATTCTGATAACAAATCTTTACACTGAGAGCAGGTTTAAGGTATCCGGGTTTCGAAGAACTCAGGGCTGGCCTTGTTTTGCATTTTCCTTCACTAAGTAAAACAAAAGTAAAATCTCTCTGTTTTTCCCATTCGTCCTCCTTCCCTGGGAACCCTGGGAGGGCGGGGTTGAAAGTGAACAAGTAAAATAAAGGCCATATGCATGCAATGCTATTTTCAACAATTTTAGTCTTTACTAGCGTCTGATTATCCTGCGTATATATCTATCTTGAATTAGTGGGACGCCGTACACATAAATAACTTTGTAATAAAAGCCATTATTCCTTGCGGTATGTATAGTAATAACTAGACTAGTTAATCGTTTTTAGTTGTTATCTAACATGAAATTTAGACTGCGTACTGCTAACCACTGCTGATGTAGATCTTCGTATTAACGCTGGTTGAAGCATTTTTAGTATTGACGTCAATGCAAGAAACTAGGTGGTCTGTCCCTTGGTCCGCTTTGAAACTGATCGGTTGCAATGTTGTCTTATCGCACTATCGTAAGTACCCAAGCTTTTCAATCCCACTCGAAATTTTGGATCGAAAACTTCCCCAAGAACTAACTTGATTCTAAGCCAGGCTGGAAACCACCTATACCAGGAGTTAGTGAATTATAAATTACCTCCTGGTTTGGGTGGTTCCCAGCTTGGCTTGCTTTCTTCAGGTGAATTAAAATGTAAAAACAAAGCAGTAAAGTACCACGCTTTGGAGAGACAAAGCAGCATTAGCTGGAAAAGGTTAAGAGATTGCTCATAGTGGAAAGTGTTCTTCGCTCATCTAACTATTTCAAAGGCACTATATTCAGATAATTAATAATTAAAAAAACAGACAAACCAAATAGAGCAAAAGGATTGAAAACTTTAACAGGCGGGAGGTACCCTGTAGGCGCTTTACAGGAAATGGCTGAGAGAATTCGAATTCAGGACAAACGAAAACAAATCCAGCAAGTCCTGCAGCAAGTGTTGCAAGTGGCCAGAGCGAAACTCGAACCCGGGACCGTCAGATTGCGAGTCCTACGCTATAAAGGTGTAACTAGCCTTATTTTATATTATTATATTATTTGGGGTCAAAATGCCGTGGCTGTTTTATCGTTTTTGTGCTCCTCTTAAAACTTTTGCACCACTAGACCAGTACTAAGTAAAAAAATGTCACACCGAAAATTTACCGATCATACCTGATTAAAGGCCGAACCCCGCTAATCGAAACACAAAAGAATATGAGAAACAAAGCACTATTGTCTTCCAAAAATGCAACCCGAATGACAGGAAAAGTTTGATATGCACGAGACATAAATTTCAGGTTTTTCTTGGGGAATATGCCCGCAGACCCCTTAGTATGCCCATCCGCCCTATGGATGGCTCCTGGTCGCTGAAGAACTTTTACGTCTTAAAAGACGTTTACTGGTATTACCAAAAATTATAAAGCCTAGAAAATCGGTATAACTTAGAAGAAGTTAAGTACCTTCCCCGCGGATAGCAGCCATGTTCGTGCTTTAACGAATATCTCCACGAAAAATAAGAAAATCACAGCTCCGAAGTAAACACAACTTAGTCGTTCAAAAAACTCAGTCGAATTACTGCTGTAATTAAATTCACAATTGCAAATTATTTGACGTTATAAAGGACTAGCCTTATATGGCTTATTCCAAAAATGCGCGCGCTTTAAATTTGTTTTTTGCTGTGTAAAAGAACCAGGAAAATTTTCTATCGGACTTTAAGAACCAATGTAACATTATAAGAAACAATTTCATGATTTTTATGTTTTGTGCGATTGTACTTCTCGATAATTTCTTAGTACAATTGGTAATAAACATGGGTGCGTGACACATTTGAATTAACATTGTGAAAAATTAGCGCTCCTCAAGGAAATTGAGGCAGGGGTGTTTTTTCAAATCCACTCAAAAAGTTAAGGGGGGTATATATTTTGAGGATTAAGGCCTATAGCGACAAAACTTGAGTAATAATGTGTAATAATATGTAAATTAGGTCACGTGACCTTTAACGGCCATTTTGGGCGAAAAAAACTTAAATTGGGAATGGCACCGTTTTATAACGGCAGCCAATCAAAGAAATTACAACCAAACATGTCCCTAGATGGACAACTAGACATCTGTGCCCGAGCTTTGTTGAACAATTTAGTAAAAGTGTAAATAAACGGAATTTTGTACTAGTACCCAGTCCCCTTAGCAAACGATTTTCGAATTTGGTTCCTGTCTAAAAGATTAGAGCGGTTTTCATTTGAGTGTCGAAAAGTAATTGGTTTTGCACTTTCTACACGATGCGATTGGCTTAAAAGATTCGCGCCACCTTTTCATCCAATCAGAAGTAAAACCAAAGCCAATTGTGACGCGCTCGCATGCATTTTCCCGCGCTTTGCGTCAGCCACATGTAATTACTTCGAGTTTTGATTGGTTCAATGTCTTGTCTGTGTCCTATGTGATTGGCCAGAGTAATTACTGTGGTTTTGGTTTTACGACACTCAAACGAAAACCACTCTATTACTTAAAACCAGAAATGGTGTACCCACCAGTGACATAACTATGACGATAACCGCAACTTCCAGAAACTTCCAGAAGGTAATTAAAAGTGGTGCCATATTGCCAAATGGATTTTTGTGCTAAAAACAGCCTTAATAGGTCACGTGACAATTAGTGACTCCAATCATTATTCAAAGTTGTTAAACTTATACCCAGAAAGTCTGTACATAAGTTATTTTGTGCTATGTAAAAAGCTTAGGAATTTAGACTACCCCCCCCCCCCTTGTTTTTGAGGAATTAAATAGAAGACCCATGCCTTAATTTACTGGAGTGGCAGCCGCTTTACGGCCACAATCTTTTCCTATAATGTTTTGCATATCACGATTGTCGCAAATCTAGGCTTAGTTCTGGTATGCTTTGTTTACCAACAACGCATTCTGTTTTTTCCATACATTTCCAGCTTATGAAAAATTCAATGTTATTTCAATCCTGGATGGTGTGCGCCATGATCATGAAGGTAAAATAAAAATCCAAAACAAAACAAATAAAAAAATGATAAACTTTTTAAGGCCCTCGTCATTTACTAAGTACCTATTATGACCATTTCTTACGTAAACCCGTTTATCAATTTAGAAATAGATGAAAGAAAGCCCTGAAAAATCGAACCACAAGTCTTGGGACACCCTGTCAATGAGAAGTTCTATTTTGTCAGTCAGTGACACTGGCTTACCTTCAGATCTATTAAAGTCAACGATTCCCAGAATGGACTGATTTCTACATCTGTGGAGAAAATAAAATGCTGGTAAATGAGCTCACGATTATCATTTACGTTAGAGATTGAAGAGCGCCTTAAAAAGTCTCATGTAAGAGTTTAAAGACCGCTTTAAAAAGTCTTGTGCAGGAGCTTCAAGGCTGCCATATAAAGTGTTTCAGAGAAAAATTTTAAATCCCAGACAACCAAAAAAATCAGTTCTAGTTACCTTAGTTGACATCAGCGTCGTTCTGGCTTTGAAGTTTAAAAGGTACATCCTCAAAAATAATAACCGTGCTAGCAAAATAAAGTTCTTCCAAGCGTCACAACCAATACAATAGTCAGAAATAAACAAGTTAATCCTCTTTGTGTGTGTTTTTAGTGGGAATACAGTTACAAATATACAAGCGCGCGTGACACAGTTAAATTTGAAATGGTGCCAAATTTGCGCGCGCAATCGTCATTTTACGTGAAGGCTGCCGAAATATTAGATCGTAACAGTGTAACTGTTATCTTTCTTGAATTTAGGTGAAATTTGTGAATATCTTAAAGGCTTTCTCAGCCTGCTCGAGAGAGAATGCACGATATAATAGACTGATAGGTCTGGAAAACCTTGTAGCCGCGCCTTGTTCGAAACGAAAAAGACTGGTCATCAAAGACGGTAAAAAAGGCGCGTGAAAGCGGTTGAGGGTATTCATACTTAGAGCTCGTCAATTTTACTTCTTTTCTAAAGGTTGTTTGAAGATGAGATGATGATTATGATAAGCTCCACTGCAGTTGAAAATTTTGAGCCGTTTGACAAAGCTGTCTACTCGCAGCATCCATTTGCAGCAATCTCTTGCGAAATCTAAGAGGTTCGCATTCAAAACAGGGCGCCGAATCTACGAATGAAACCTTAAGCTCGATTTTTTTGTTTTATTTTATGTTTTCTTTTTGCGCCGCATCACTAGAGTGTAGCTAAATATCGTGGTCATGGGTCGTGGGTAGAGGTCGTGGGTAGTGGGCGTGGGTCGTGGGTTGTGGGTGTGGGTAAATGTGGCGGGTAAAAAAAAGTGTAGAAAAAATGATAAAGCAAAGTAATAGAAAAAAAGAAATGAATAGAAAAAGTTGTAAAATTTTCATGAAACGAAAATCTCCAACTCGCTGATTGCCTTTTTCGTCACGGCTTCTCCTTTGTCCTCTTCCTGATATTTCCTAAGCTACGTGGGACTTGGCTCTCCTTTCACAACATCACTGTATATAAATACCTGTTGCCGATGAAGATTTATCCATACCTAAGCTATCAAAGCAAAAAAAACGGGACAGACGTAAAATATATCTGCAATCTGCAGAAAGTATGGGACAGCTCTGACTCGCTGAATGGAAATAGCTGCTCACTATTATTCTTTATTCGTTCTACAATTCCAATGATGGAAAAAGCTCCTCTGAATGATTTTCGAAGAACAGTTCCCAGTGCCGGGATATACTGCTGCAAGTAAAATAGGTAATAGTGTCATTTCGTTGCTATGACAACTCCCATGCCGTTGCAACCCTGATCATAACAAATTTTCATCTTCATCTAATACAACTGTGGTGGCAATTTTTCCAAAACTTTGTTTATGGCGACGTAGTTTATGATCAAACTTGGGAGGGATTGGCCCTGAAAAACTGTATCGAGCTATCTTAACAAAGGTAAAACTAGAAACACACGACACCCATTCAAACTTTATAACATCTTTTTAATATGACACAAATCCTTACGATACTACGATACCATGAGCAAATTTTTACAATGTGATAATATCGTACGAACTAACCCTGTCCACACATATCCTATTTTCTTTGAAAACAGAGAATTTTTTCTCCGGTTTTGCCTGAAGTCTACATGCACGTATTTGGTGAAAACGGTCATCGAAAAAAAAATATATTTTTTCAAAACCGCTGTCTAGTGTGGAGATTTTTTTAAACGTAGGCTTATCGTTTTTGTCGATGATTTCATACAGTCATCGTACAGGGCATGTCCTGTAAGATTTTCGATCGGATTTTTTTTTTTTTCGTTTTAGCGTTTTTCTGTGCACTGGTTAAAACGATGCCAATACACTAAGTGTGGACTCGTACTTTTTTTAGAAAAGAAGAAAAATCTCCGCTTTGAAGAAATATATGGATATGTGTGGATATTAAGAATATTAACGCCTAAGGCAGCAAAAACAAGTTTGTTATGTTTGATTTTGTTCTACAACGATTTATTTTTGTTTTCTAATTTTTTTCTTCTGCTTTTCTTTTGTTTTTATGATTTTTTTTTTGGTTTTTCGTACTCATTTTATTTTTTTTGTCGTTATTTTTCGCTATTTTCTTTTTTCTTTTGTTTTGTTTTTTTGTTGTTGTTGTCGTCGTTGTTTACTTTTATATTTTTATTGCTCGTTGCAGCTTTTTTTGTTAAAAATCTGTTTGCGCCTTTAGTGTTTTAGGAACAGGTCAATCTAAAGTTTTGACTATTTCAGTGGAACACAGTAAAACTAAAAAAGAGTTATTAAAAACAAAAGCGTTATGTACGATCGTAAGGAGTTAGATTAAATAATGTCAGGGCCGTAACTGTACTTTCAGAACGGTGATTGAGACAAGCGTTTTGTATTGTGTAATAGAACTAAGTAATCATTAGGACGCGTTAAAACATGGCACAAACACTCAGTGAGCAATGGGGTATTTGTCCATCTTTGTTTGCAAGCGAGTTTTTATTACTTGATAACATCACCCGAACTGTTGTTGGCCTATACAATAAGTCAAAGCTACAGCTAGTTAAACTTTATTTTTTCTATTATTAGGGTTTTTTTTTTTTATTTTTGTTTTGTTTTGTTTTTGGTGTTGGTTTGTTTCTTTTGTTCTTTTTTTTTTTTTTTAATAAAATAATATTTATTTTTCGTTTTGTGGGTTCTTTTGTTTGTTTGTTGTTTTGTTTTTTGAATGATATTTATTTCTTTTTTTTATTTTTTTGTTTTGTTTTGTGCTTTTTGTTGTTTTTTTTTGTTGGTTTAGTTTTTGTTGTTTTTTTGCTGTTGTTGTTTTGTTTTCTTACTCATTGTTTTACCGGCCGTAGCCAAGCAAAATGAGAGAATACAAATTTTTTGTCTCAATCTCCATTTTGAAAGTACAGCTACGCCCCGCCCTGACGTCATTATTTCCTTCAACTCAGCTCCTTAGTTTACCTTCAAGCAAGTTTGTTAACGGCAAACCCAGCTCTCGCGCTGCCAAGACAGGGTGAGATTAAAGTAAACACATTCGGAGTTTTTTTTACGGATTTGAAGATTAAGAATATGCGCATGTGCAATTGTCGAGAATACCGTGACCCTTTTGACAACTTATCCACAGAAGTTATTGACAAGAATGAGACCGATCAATTATTGTCATTCATTCCCGCAGATGTGTCTAAAGAAAGTCCTCCTTCTCAAGAATATCTTTTCCCTATTGCTCTCCCCCACCCTGTCCCAAACATAGCTTGTAAGTTATTGATGACAATCTAGTTATTGGTAAATAGGAGTTTTTTTTTATACAGATCAATCATTGTCATCCTTCTCAGCAAATTTATCTATAGTACGTTTTCAGTCACAACAATATCGTTTCCCTTTTGCAACCAGACCCCCACACACAAACATACACCCCCCCCCCCCTCCCATACATAATATAGCTTTAAAAATTAGGATGAGAATCTTGGCACAGTATCTAATCCACTTATTTCTAAATACGAGTATTTTAAAACAGATCAGTCATCGCCATTTCCCTCAGCAGATTTAACTAAGACTTTTGTTCATGCATAAGATTTTTTTTCCGTCTAAACCCTCCCCCCCCCCCCCCTCCCAAAACAGACCCTATCCAAAAAAAAGCTTGTTAGGTTAAGATGAAAATCGTCGAAACGCATTTACAATGAAGCGTTTCATTCTTCGGAATTTTCCAATTACTCCTCCATAATATCGCAGATTGTAATTCTGAAAAAGAGAGAACAAATTAAATCAATAATTCTAAACGTTTTGTACCATGTCTTTACCCATGTTACAACTGCTACAATTTTCAAAACGCAGTACAGTCTGGAACATTGTTTGTTTAAATTTTTTTTGCTCAACTCAAACCCGTACATCATAAGATAATGTTAAACTGGGGAAATTCTCCAGAAGAAAATTTTTCGAAAAAAAAAAATTTAAGACAAATTCCAAATTTGTATTTACCCACCTGTTCTTTGAGAAGTTCAACTTCTTGCATAAGCAGAACGTTTTGCTTCTTAAATGCAGCTAATTCGTCCTGGAGAGTTTCATTATTTCTGAAAACGACAGAGGTTAAACAGTAAAAAATAAATAAATAATATGCCTTCCTACATGTTACCCTTAGACTTGGACTCGTCTTGAAACATCCAGCACCCAGATCCCTGACGGTCAAACTTGCAGACCTGTGGGATCTGGGTAACGAAGGCCTTTAATTTTAAGTACGAATAAAATACATGTACCTATTTCGAAATTTAGGACTGTTATGTTCACGAAAATTAGCTTGTTTCTTAGTAACTATCAACACTTTTACCTTTGCCCCCCGTTTCTGTGCGCATTTGTCAGCTAGCGGAAGAATAAATCAGTCGATACATGAAAAATAGTTTTATTGGTTACCATCAATTTTGTTACCATACATTGTGAACGATTTAGTTCTTCCGCCTTTGCTTACCACTCCGATAAACTGACTTTAACTATATTGAGATGATCGACAGCGTTGTAAATTGAATCAAAATGCTGTTTTCACTAAAGATCATAAATATCTGCCCTTGTAATTACGACTCCGAGAGGCCGTCGCTGGTAAGGTTCAACCTTTGAAGTGCTAGAAATACTAAAATCGTTATTGTTATTTTTCGTCTTAATAACAAGTCGATCGTCCACTTTTGGAATTTTAGTCGTTAAACGGTTATCTAACTGTGCAAAAAGTTTAAGATAAAGCCAGAAGTGGCCGATTTGAAGCATTGATGTCCCAGAGACTAGAGGACAATAACTTTCTTTTAAAACATGTACTCTTAGTTCAGATTATAATCAAGGGTCTAAATCAACCCACTTCGCGTCGTAAGAGATTTCTAAAGTTGCTGTAGACTGTAATTGGTCGCGGCCAAGGATGGCAAAGTGAGTTACTTACTCTTGCAATTCAATCTTTGCTGCCATCTCAGACTAAAAAATAAAACATAAGAGAAGGGATGAAGTTTGTTTCACACTTAAATAGTGAATGCAAAAAAACTTAACAAATAACTTTTAAAAAAAACTACAAAACACAAAGCATCCAAACAAATTTCGATTCTATTTTGTTTACAACCACAAAATAATACAAATTACATACTAACATTCATAATGCCATCAATAAAAAGGAAGGGAAAAAAATTTAAGTGTGAAAAATTAGAAATAAGTGTCAATCAATTTCAATATAAGGTGAAGCGCGCGCTCTGATTGGTCAATTACTTATCTACAATAATAAAAGAGCATCCTTTTTTTACCTATGTTCTTCTAACGAAATACTGTGACGGTAAATTAAGTCTATTCATACTTTGTTCGGGTACGTTTTATCCTTCATCTCTGACAATTCAGAGAAAAAGATTGCCACAACTTCCTTAAATGTAGATAAGATTTCAAATAAAAACCATGTGTGGTCAACTCTTACAAATTTTTAAAGGCTTTTTAGAAGCGAGGCCTGCCGACTGAGTTGAGCAAACTAATCTGACTAGCTTCCAGTTTTTCATAGCCATGTTAAGAGGGATGTACTTACAGTCATAAATAAAGGCTATACTTTTTCACTTTCAAAAAAGAAATCAAGTAATTATTCTTCTCACCTGAATCTTCTTAGAAAGAACGGCTTTGTCTTTCTCTGCACGTTCACAAATCAAATCTTTTTCTTGAGAGCTTTTCTTCCACAATTCACACCGTTGGGCCAAGGAACGTTGCTCTTGATTAGCAATGCCTAAACTGAATAACATAAAAAAAACATATTATCATGATCATTTAAAACACTATTAATTTTAGAAAGACAAAACTTGCACGACGTATGCTATACAAATGCTAACAAGTCTTTGGAACACGTTTTTTTCGGCCGTATATAACAGAGGGTCTCCTTCATTCTGGATGAAAACCGTTACAAAAGAATGGTCACAGAATGTTACCATAAATATAATAAGTGCGCGATCGTTAAATGACAGTAAAATTGTGATGACCTGTACAGAGTAAACTTCGAATTAACCACGCAAAGCCTGCTAGATTTACTATTATCATATCATTATTGTTTAGATTATAAATTGTTGCATTTTCGTTCCCAGACTGAGCTTCGATGCTTTTGGTCAGATCTAGATCCGCCCGCGACGCTCTTTTTTTTCTTAAAGGTACAAAATGAAACTGTCACATTAAGGCAAAAAGATTATTTTACGGATCGCACCGCCCAAGGAGATCCGTTATTTACACTCTCAAGTCTGGCATATTTAGACCTACGGTTCAACTTTTCTCTCGCGCTCGCTCTGCCGCCTTGCATCCTATTAAAAACCCTTTCCTTCTTTGTTATATAGTCATTTGAGCAGCTGGTCCCACTTCTACTTACCGTATAATACCGTCTAAGCTTAAGCTTTAAAAAGTCATTATGAATCAAATTCATTTCAAACCGATCCATAGGTGGACCAATATGTGTCTGTGCGTGTGGCCAGAGGGGGACCTATATCTGTGTGTTTGTGTGTCGGGGGGCCATAATCGAAACTATATTTTTGTTTCCAGGTGATGGGCTTATGACTGGGAGGGCTCATAAGTGGGGAGGAGGTTATAGCGGGAATTTAAGGTATTCCTTACACGATTGTCTGGCATGTGCCTGTATGGAAGCCCGGCCTTCAAAGTGTTTATTACGTTTTACTTACTCTTCGGTGGTTTTCTGGTGAGACGATTTGTAATAGGCGACCTGCAAGTTTAAAAAACTTTCGTTAGCATTTCATACTAAAGACGAAAAGAATAAAAATAGAAATGCGCTTTTTTGAATGTCAATGTATTTAGCACGAAAGTAATAATTGGGGAAACTGTTTTTAGGTCTTTTACTGGAGACGGGACTGCTGCCGCCTTGGTCATCCGAACCATGCGAAAGCCAGCTGCTTGCAGTGCAAAGGGGGTACCTCCATTTCTCAGTTATTTTAAGACCCTGAGTATTGGTCTTGGCCGGGAATCGCATCCACGGCATCTCGCTTTGTAGTCAAGAGCCCTACCTGACCAACTGAACTAATTCTGCTGGGGTTCTAAAATTCTTCTGCTTTGCTATAATATGTTAAAGTATGCTAATGTAAGCTTTCAGTTGAAAACTGTTCTTTTCATTTTGGAGTACTCTGCACTAATTTGTTGACAAGCAATACAAAAATAACTGCTGTAGAAAAGCGACGACGGAAACTAGTTCAAAGAAGAAAAGGTATCATCTGTTGATTGAGGCTTGTCCTATAAAAATTTTCAATTGTTTTTAAAAAGAAGCAATATTCAAAGTGTTGAAGCTAGAGACAAGATACCTCATCTTCCAGTCCATGTATGATCTTTGAAGCGGCGCTAGAATGAAACAATTTAACGAAATAATGAATTATTGTGCTGCCTTTTGCGAAAACTAGGGTAACGTTGTGAAGGAGGAATTAAACCTTCTAGGTATCTATCTAAAAATAAATCTGTCTAAAAGCCAATAAACTGCCTGGGACATGAGTAATTTCCTCGGATAGGTGCCGTCCTTGTCAGTTTTTAGTTTTTCCTGGTATCAATTTTGTCAAAGTTTTCCTTTTTTCCTTTAAATACTTTTATTCTAAAGTTGACTTTGACTCTTATACATCTCTGGCCAATTTCTACCTCGTATCCGTCAGAAAAGCCTTCATTGCAGGCCGGTTCTCAATAGATGGGGAGGTACTCCTGAAAATTTGTTCGAAAAGTTACAATTTCTCAAAGCAAACTAAAAGATAAAGCACTTACAGTTCTTTAACTCGCACCCGTTCTTGCAACTTTGAATCGAAAAAAGAAAAAAGACACAAAATCAGAAAATAAGCCAACGAATACTAGAGGTGTCCTATATAACTCTTAGTCACGTGCCCCTGTTTAAAGTAAACCTTTCCTCGTTTTTTTTATTAATGCACATCCAAGTAGTATAGTGGGTACCAAAAAGGTCTCTTTTTGGGGGGGGGGAGGTGGGGTGGGTTCCTTTAGTTGGTTAATATAGTTTATATAACTTCCACTCACCTCATTATAAGTGGCGCGAAGTGCGACAAATTCCTGAGATAATTCATCTTTGAGTTTTTCGAGATTGCTCCTTAGTGCTTCATCATCAGCTTCCAATTTAAGGATCCTCTCCTGTGCTTTAGAAAGGTCGCGTTCCGTTTTCTAAGAAATTAATGAACTATAAGTTAGGTTGAAACCACAATCGATGCCTCATAACTGGTAGTCGTTTGTTGGGAGACTATTGCGTGACTACACGAAAAACAGCTTCGAGGGAGACTACAAATTTGTTTTAAAACGTTTTAAGGAATTAGAAGAAAGTAGATCATACCAAGAGAACTCGGTTTATCTTGCCGCCTTCCTTCTCCAATGAAAGCTTCATGGCATCCAAAGCATTCTTCTCTTCCTCGATTTTCTTCCACCTTCAATTTTAATTGTAACAACAGAAAGAAAAATATCCCTGAAGTCAGCATGGACGATTCTCGGACATAATCTCACATAAAAATTTTTCCACTACTGAATCGAAATAACAGTAAGGCATTGAAAGGAATCTTACATATCCTCGGCAAGCTCTCTTGCTTTTGTCTGTTCCTTGATCTGCGGAAATGTATAAGAAGAAAGGCAAACGAGTATTTCCGAGCACTGCTTTCTGACTTTTGCTTAATCTAGGTTTTCCCATTGAGGAGAAACTGGTTACCCATTAATATTGGCTTCTTTTTCAAGTCTATATAATATTCGTTACTAAGAGAAAAAAAAACAGTTCAACCTGCAAACAGAATTTTTTTTGTTTGTTTGTTTGTTTGATATCTTTTTCATGACTCCACAGGAGCATTGAGTAATGTTAAAAATGCATTTATCACAGAATTGACCTAAAACAGCAATATCAAATATCAATATATCAAATATATAATCAAATATCAAATATCAAATATCAAATATCAAATATCAATATCAATATCTAAGCAAGCCTGTCAGAGGACTTTGGTTGGTTCTCTATTTATCACAATTGCCCTTGACTCCTATCCTACCTCATTTTGTTGATACTTGTCTTTGATTTCAAGATCACTAACTCTTCTTGAATGCCGTTTCAATTTCAGGGAGAATTCCTCTCTTTCTTTATCCAGAGTTTGTTTCATTTCTCTGTGTGAATAGAAGATGAAACACATTAGGCTTGGTTATCTACCGTCTCATTCTCACCCCCACGGGCCGGCAGCAGTAAGATCCAAAGGTTCGGGTCACGAGATTGCTACCGTTTGTGCGCACGCGTTTGTTTTCATCGCACGCAAGGGGCATGCCAAAGGATGAAAATTTCTTACATCGGGTATCAAATCAAACCCTCTTTAATGGCCAGAAATTAAATGGAGCTTAGAGTCAAATGAATGCTTATCAAGTTTTGCACAAGAATTGAGATATTTTTTTCATAAAAAAGGGGAGGTGGTCTTTGCCATGTTCAGACAAAAACTCCATTAACACTTTAAGCAGTAAAACGTCGCTGACGTTGAGACAAATTCGCTAGCATGATCTGTCGGCTATAAACTAAAACCTACTCAAGACGTTCCTGAAGAGTCTTGGTCGTGCCGTTCTTTTCCTCTCGTTGCTTTTCCTCATCTTCCTGTTGTTTCGCACCTTGTTGACGTTTTGTCGCAACTTTCTGCGGCTGTGTCGCATCTTTCTGCTGTTTTGTCGCAATGACAGCTAGCTGCTGTTGGGTCGCAACCTGTTGATATTGTTCCCCAAACTGATATTGTGTAGCGACTTGCTGATGTTGATTCACACACTGATATTGTGTCGCAACTTGCTGATGCTGTGTCGCAATTTGCAGATGCTGTGTTGCATACTGCTGCGGGTGCATTGCGGCAAATTGCTGTTGAGCTGCATATTGTTGTTGTGCTGAAGTGGTAGTCCAGTATGGTTGCCTGTGTGACAAAATATAATTTGAGCTGACGTTAAAACTGATGATAGCATTACTTGTGTGAACACTGTTTCTGTCTGAGCCAATTCCATAGATTTACCATGAATGTTTACCTGACAACAGCAGATCGTGGAAGTCATTTTGGCATAAAAGGCTTATCAGATAGGTACGTAAAAAATAAAAACTTACATAAATGTGGCATGACCAGGCTGCAGTTGAATTCCGCCAGCCCAAGCTTGCTGAACTGCAGGATACTGGAACTGTTGGTACTGAACGGGAAAGGGCTAGGAAAAAATATTCCATACGTGTACTTATGAAGTTTCACAAAGGCAACTTTTACAATACCCCACTGTCAGCCATATAATAATCTCAGTTTATGTCTTTTTAAAATAAAAAGTTTAATAATTTTGCAGGGCGGGAAATCTCTTTTGCCTTTGCGCTAAGTTTCCTACTTGCTCAAATTTAAGATTTCCTTTGATTTTGCATACTAAAAGAGACCTTTGACTTGTTCTACTTGCTGAGAAAATAATAAAAGATACAAGATCCAAGAAATGGCTTTCCTCATCTTAGAGCAACGAAAATATAAAAGTCTAATTGTTTACGGGCCAGGTTTTCGCTTTACCAATAATCAGTTACCTGAACGCCATAGTAACGCTGGATGTCTCCTTGAGGGTTCCAGTAAGGATTAAATTCCCCAGGTTCAATCTGGTCAACTGAGGAAAAACCAAAACGCCTTAGAGTGAATAACTATTGCAATGGGAAATATTTGTTGGCAAAGAAAACAAGTGAAAGGAAAAATAGTCAAAAACAGCGGATTTTTATCTCCGGGTTTAGGCTTTATAGCTGTTGAAAAAATTATTTATATATGCCGTTATACAAATATCAATTCATTAGGAATAGCCTGCATTGGTGATCCAATACTATTAGATCTAAAGCGTCATTGGAAAATATCATTTTGGGGGTAAAATTATAACTGATAAAAAATAACCGAGAAAACAGCCAGATAAAAAAGCTTGGCGATTTCAACCCACACTGGTTAAAAATTGTGATTGGTATGGATTGATAACGTTACGGGGCAATTTCCCCAAATCCAGGGAGTGAAAATAATTTTAACAGACAAAACAAAAACCACCAAAAATATTACCATATATAAAGCTCTTACTATTTACTCTCTACTATTTATAATTTTTTAAAAGGAATCTTCACTCTTCCCCTAAGGATAGATAAAGGCTTAGCCGAGTAAATTTGCGCAAACTCTTGGTTTTCATTGAGAGAAATATTGTTGTTCAGTCAGAAAAAGCGTACCGTTTGGTAAAGGAGTTGGTTCCCAGTCAGTTTTTCAGATTGAACCTGGTCAAATAAATCCATGATGTATCTGTCCAGGTTTAACCTGAAGAACTGTGGAAAAAATCATGATTGCTAGCAAGACTTGCAAAACAAGCTTATCAAAGAGTTTGTCGACCAGAATCATGATTTCGAGGACGGCCGATAAAATAATGTAATTACCTTGCCTGATACCAGCCATTGAACCGTTCTGTGAGTAAGTTATATCCTCAAAAATCGCAAATTACAACTCCGAAAATAAACCAACTCAGTCGTACAAAAAACTCAGTCAAGTTACTACACTCACGAAGTAATCGACGTCATAAAGGCTTTGTTTTGCCATATATAGCATATTCCAAAAATACGCGCGCTCTCTCTCGCCTTTTTTTCATTGTTGAGGCAAAGGTTTATGAATATTTTCCACCAAGCTTTACAAATAATCAAGAAATGGAAATGATTACTTAAACTAGTTTAACCGCATTTCACAAAGTTTGGTGAATACAGTTAGGAGTACAGATGCGCGCGTATGACACAGTTAAATTTCAAATGTTGACAAATTTGCGCGAGCAACCGAGATTTTCAGTGACACACAACTTGGTTTGTTTTTTCCAGTCGAATTTATCTGTACCTCGGCTATAGTGAAACAAAACAGCATTAAATAGAAAAATACATGAATAGCAACGGTTAAAGGGCTATATAAGTTAGAGGACAAAAGTTAGTAGGAGGAAGGATACAGTTCTAGTAAACTTTTGGTTACCAATCGCGATTGACTTTCTTTGCGCAAATGCATGTCATTCTAATATTATACTTATGCACCTAATTATCGTTGCTCATATTTCAATCAACAAAGGCCCCCATCAACAGCGGGTAGTCTGACTGTGCATATACTAGACAGATTTTTGCGCAAACAAAATTGAAAGTTCCCAGTTACGATAACCGAAGTTGTTCTTTTACGCAGGTGTCATGAATTGATCATGATTAAGCTTAATTGAATGCGCGATCTCCCAGGTCAAAAAGCCGTGACTGAATTTTATCTCGCTAGACCACTACAAAGTAAAACAATATCACACCGAAAATTTACCGATCACACCCGATTGAAACTGAAGTCGAACGCCGATAATCGAGACACAAAAGAATGTGAGAAACAAAAGCACTATTATCTTCAAAAAATGCAAAAGTTTGATACGCAGGAGACACAAACTTCAGGTTTTTCCTGGGGAATATCCCTGCAAACCCCGCAGTCTGCCCATCCGGCCCTATGGGTTTGGATTAGACCCCGACTCTGAACCCTGCTCTCCGGTCGCTGAAGAACTTAAGACTTTGACTGGTACTATAAGCAAAAAACTTTAAATTTTAGAAAATTAGTAACTAAAAGGAGTTATAAGTACCTTCCCTGCGGATGGCAGCCATGTTCGCGCTTTAACGAATATCTCCACGAAAATAAAAAAATCGCAGCTCCGAAGTAAACACAACTTAGTTGTTAAAAAATCTCAGTCGAATTACTTCTCTAAATTCACAAATTATTTGACGTTATAAAGGTGTAACTAGCCTTATATGACATATTCCAAAAATGCGCGCGCTTTAAACTAGCTTGTTTTGTGCTGTGTCAAAGAATCAGGAAAATTTCCTATCGATTAAGAACCAATGCAACATTTATAAGTAATAATTTCATGCTTTTTATGTTTTGTGTGATTGTCTTTCTCGAGTCTTTCTCGATTCTTTCTCTGTGAGAATACAATTAGCAACAAACATGGGTGCGTTACACACTTGATTTAAACATGGTGAAAATTTTTCGCTCGCAGCCGTTCTTTTCGGCCACAATTTGTTCAGGGGCACCCAGCGAGAATATTATTTAAAACCACATAAACATAGCATTGTTGAACGCATTTTAGAATTTTTCGGTAGATATAGGCATATTTTTATCCCCTAAAAATTTTTCATCTGTTCGGATTTCTTAGCTGAAAGTCCAGTGATCCGTAAATAATGGGAATCAAAACTTACCACTTCGAAAATTTCAGCCAGAAAAAAGGCTCCGGAAAATTCCAGGTGACTTTTTTAGGGTAAAAATGGGCAATTATACCATTTTTTAGATGTTCGAAATTCTAGGAGAGGCAGGCAAGCAAGAAATTAAAAAATAAATGTTCCGAAAATTCTAGATCTTAAATCGTCTTCCCTTCAGATATTTTCCAAAACTTGACGTTGCGTGCCCCTGTTTTTTGCCTATAATCTTTTAAATATGACGATTGGCGCAAATCCAGGCTTAGTTACGCTCCGTTTACAACCAACACATTCGATTCTTTCCAGACATTTCCAGCTTAGTCCTTCTTTTGTGAAAAATCAAATGGTGTTACAGTGTTGGATTATTTGTACCATGATGCAAAAAAGTAGCGTCACCGTAACTCAAAATCTGCGCATCTGGTTGAATTTTCCCCATACGGGAAACTGAAAAAAAAATCCAAAATGAGCCACACCAAAAAAAAGATAAACTTTTTAAAACCCTTGCCATTTACTAGGTACTTATTATATCTATTTCTTACGAGAACAATTTTATCAATTTAGAAATAGATGAAAAAAATCCCTGAAAATTAGAACCACAAGTCTTGGGACACCCTCTCAGTTCGAGAAATTATATTTTGTAAGTCAGTGACACAGGCTTACCGCTAATTCTTGTGCAGGCAACGGTTTCCCGAATGGAATCATTTCTACAGCTGTGGAGAAAATAACATGCTGTTAGATGAGCGATTATCATTATATAAGAGCTTGAAGAACGCTTTAAAAAGTCTTATACAAGAGCTTGAACGCAGCTTTATAAAGACTTAGACAAAAACTCTAAATCCCAGACAACCAACAAAAATTAATCCTGGTTACCTTCCTTGACATTAGCACCGTGCTGGTTTTGAAAGTTAAAGGTACATGGTCGTACATCCTCAAAACTATAGACCTGTAACTTTCAAAGCGAGTACATTACTAGCAGAAAAAGTTCGTTCAAGAGTCACAGCGGGAATACAATAGTCAGAAATAAACCAGTTAATCCTCTTTTTGTGTGTTTTTTACTGCGAATACAGTTAGAAATGATACACATGCGCGCGTGACACAGTTAAATTTCAAATGGTGACAAATTTTCGCGCGCTACCGTCAGTTTGCCACAGGGTGTCTGCAGTATCAGTTCATAACAGTGTAACCGTTTGCTTGCTTAAATTTAGGTGAAATTTGTGAATATCTAAAAGGCTTTCTCAGCCTTCTCAAGTGTAGCCTGCGTAGCATGTCGGTTTTGGTTGGGCGCGCAAAGTAAATAAGCGTTTTTCCTGTTACGGCTTCGCCGCTCAGTGGTGCTGGTAGGCCTGTGAATTAACCTTGTAGCCGCGCTTTGTTCGAAACGAAAAAGACTGGTCACCACAGTAGGCGAAAATGGCGGGTGAAAGCGCGTGAATTAAGTTATTCAAGCCTAGAACTCGTCAATTTTGCTTCGTTTTTAAAGGTTGTTTGAAGATGATATGATGATTATAAGCTCTGCTAAAGTTGAAAATTTTGAGCCGTTCGGTAAAGCTTTCTGCTCGCAGCATCCACTTGCAGCAAGCCCTTGTGAAACCCAAGATGGTTCGCTTCCTAAACAAGGCGCCGAATCTACGAATGAAACGGTAAGCTTGATTTTTTTTGTTTTGTTTTAAGTTTTGTTTTTGAGCAGCTTGACTATTAGTCATGCACGCAGAACTCTCATTGTATTCTTCACAACAAGGGAGTAAGACTCAATTCCGTAATTACCGTGCCTCTTTGAATTTATGATTCTTCACCCATTCCAACTTTAATAGTGGAAGATGGAAAAGTTATTTCGCGGTTCAGCTCCCCTGCTGATCTTGGATGGCATGCAAAAGTCCTCGAATTCCCCATTACCTGCGGCTTGCTTATCCCTCCAATAACTAAAAATTCCTGCAAATTCCCTGATATGCCCCGATGGAGGGTAGGGGGGTGGGGTGGGGTGGTGGGCTAGGGGGTGTAAGGGTTAACATTTACTGGTCCTTTAAGTTTGACAACCTTAAACTTTATTGATGGTGTCCTTTCTCCCCGCTAATTCTTTCTAACCAGCCAGCACTGACCAAATTTGGAAGGTGTTTGTTTTTTATTAGTCAAGATTGCTTTCGTAAGCAACGAGACTCATAATCTGCAAGCCTTTTTTTCTTTGTATTTAGTACTCAAACTGACAGTTTCGGTCCCAGGCGTTTCTAGTGGAGACTGTGAAAACTGGGAATAAGAATCGTTGCATGACCAAAGCCAGGCATGTTTTGCGAAGAAAGCTTACGTTTAGAGCTTTTCCGGAAGAGGTCTGTCATGAATTCTGTCGCTTGAAAGCGTAGATTACTTTGGAACAAGTGAACACTTCCGTGGTCAAAAAAAAAAGAAGAATCTTAATTAGCAAAAGACTAACTGGTCGTGGGCATGGGGTTTATTTTCGCGATGATTAAAATGACTTGCCATGTAAATTACTTTTTTGAAATCTGGCAGTGACGTAATTTCTCTGGAATCAAGGCCCTTGAATTTTCATGAATTAAAACATGCGTATAGCCTGCGACCGCAGACGTATTTCCGGTCATTGCTAACACGTGTACTAAATCGATTTGGAAACAAATAAAAAGTAAATATTCAGAAGTGGGGAGTGAAAAACCTTTAGCAAGTAAATCCTGTTTTGTGTTGAATTAATTGCCTCCTCATTTCTTGATCTACATTTTGTAATCTCCAAGAAAGTGAGACTTAACGCCACTGTAAGAGCGTTCTTGTTTTTAACATGATTTCTTTAAATCATATTGATATCAAAAGTTGATACCAAAAAGTTTTGCACATTGTGGTGGCTGCTTCTTTGGCGGTGCAACCAAAAAAGCAGAGGATGGTGAATTTTTTTTAATGTTGTTATAAAGCTTAGGAGAAAGGACCAAGTTTATTGTCATGGTTTTGTTGCTAGGGAACTGCAGGACATACATGTACAGCACAGGCCAAAGTAGTTGCAGCAGTACATGCATGTTTCTTGCATGCAAGTAAGCATTATTACAAGCAAATTAAGAAATACACATGCGAAACATGCTTGTATATAAATAAACCAAATATTAAGTACAAAGGCATTTTTCTGTTTGTCAGAGCTGGCCAGCTGGACCATTGCTGCTCAAGTCAGTTAGAAAATGAAGTAGGTTTTTTGAAGAATTATCTCCTTTGTGCATACTAGTTTAGGATTTGACTGATCTGGCTGGATAGTTTTGATCAAAAGTGAAAATCTTAACTCAGTGTACAACAGAAATGGTCTGGCCGGTCAGTTCTGACAAATGGAAAGCACTCAGAGATTCCACTGTCCTAAAGTGATTCAATTCCAGCAAAGCTATTTTATGTTTGTATTATTGTAGCTAGGATTGTAGGGCTTCATTTATTTTGAATGCTGTGTATCCTGTACCCTGTACATGTACTGTTTTTGTGCTCATTGCTTTCATGTACAGTACAGTATGTGAAGTTGCCAGTGTTTGACTTGAGTACATGTATGAAGTACCATAAGGTGTACAGTGCTGTGGCAGGGTATTTTGTTGTTCCTGTTTGATATCTTTGTATTATTTTCTAGTGTCCCAAGTGGAAGTTACAATCAGTAAAGGAAAATCCAGATTGCTATGAAGAGGTACACTGTACTTGTACATGTAAATACTACATAGAGCAGTTTTTAGAGTTCTGTATTTTTTCAGGGTTTTTTTTTTTGGCATTTATTTGTAAAGCAAAATTTATTCAGTTAATCTTTAAAGCCTCAACATCCACATACATGTACAAATTTCTCCAGACTGACTTCCTTACTTTCTTTAACAAATCAGTTGAGAGAATTTGTTAACATATCAAGGTACTTGCAGGCTTGTACGGGATTCGAACCCTTGACCCCTGCGATACCGATGCAGCCCTCTACCAATTAAACTAACAAGCCAACTGGGAGCAGGTCGTTGAATTGGTTCATTATAAACCCATGAAAGGATGATGATGAAATTATGAACATATGAAAATCATATATGTGAACTGCGGAGTGAAGAATTATTTGAAGGAAGATTATCACAGTTATATATGCAACTTATGCAGTTGCAAAAAGAAAGCTTGAAAAAAATTCAGGCTTGTACTGGATTCAAACCCTTGACCTCTGCGATACCGATGCAGCCCTCTACCGATTAAACTAACAAGCCAACTGGGAGCAGGTCGTTGAATTGGTTCATTATAAACCCATGAAAGGATGATGATGAAATTATGAACATATGAAAATCATATATGTGAACTGCGGAGTGAAGAATTATTTGAAGGAAGATTATCACAGTTATCTACGCAACTTATGCAGTTGCAAAAAGAAAGCCTGAAAAAAATTCAGGCTTGTACTGGATTCAAACCCTTGACCTCTTTGATACCATTGCAGCCCTCTACCAATTAAGCTAACAAGCCAACTGGGAGCAGGTCGTTGAATTGGTTCATTATAAACCCATGAAAGGATGATGATGAAATTATGAACATAATTATGAAAATCATATATGTGAACTGCGGAGTGAAGAATTATTTGAAGGAAGATCATCGCAGCCATATACCCAACTTTTTGGCAACAGCATAAGTTGCGTATATAACTGCGATGATCTTCCTTCAAATAATATTATTATTAATGCAAAAAAATTTATTTCAATTGAAATTTGTCTTTCAAAAAAGTCTTTGCTTAAATTAAACTCCCTTGTGCCTCAGTACCATTGAAACTTTTGTTTTTGCCATTGTTGATTAAAGAGGCATGGCCATTTCTTGTACCACATACGTAGAGTTACAGTGAACATGTACTACTGGATTTTTGCAAACAAAATAATGAATTTTGAGGCTGTCTTCTTGCGGTGCCTGTTGGCCCCATGGTGCCTAACGTTTACTCCTGGGTAATAGAGTTCGGAAGTGATGATGTCATAAAGATTAAATTTCTGAATTTATGGGATTTGTCAGGATATTCTGAAAGAACATAATCCTATAATTTCAGAAATTTAAATTGTTATGACGTCACACTTAAGTAATCTATTAGAAAGTTTTAGTCAGAAATCATATGCTGGGCACCTTGGATTTCACAGACTTGAGCTCAGAGCACTTCCTTGAAAAAACAAACAAACAAACAAAAACAAAAACAAAATTCTACAATTTTTTACTTCAGACAAGTGCATGTTCACCAAATCTTGTTCACTCTTTACATGCAGTTATTTGTGCAAAACAACACTGTTGTGTGGAGTTGTGGCAAATCTCAGAAAGTGAGGACAATTCAAAAATGTTACACAGCCAAGAAACCAGTATTGGATTGCTTATGGTCCACCTTTGATCTTCCCTCTGATTGTTCCAATCCAGCAAAGGAAAATATCAATACAGGTAACGTTAGAGTTATTTGTTTGATAATTAAAAATACAGTCGTGATAACCTGCTGATCAGAACTTGCATTTTTCTACTAAGTTAATTAGCCAAAACAGGTCCTTACCATGTACATAAATGGTAATTAAAACAAATTTAGACTGTAAATTAGGTTCTTAGATGTTTTTTTTTTTATTTTCTGAAGGAAAAAATACATTGTAGCTAAGTAGTTGAGTATTTAGGGGTAGTTCTTTCCTTACATGTACATAAAGTCTGCATACTAAATTAGCTTTGCAGTTGGAGTGATAAGGCACCTACAGGTCTCTGAAGAGGATCCTGAATGTTGACTTATCTTATTTGCTCAAGTGTACAGTTTTTTTTATAGGTTTTAGAGGAAAAAAGAACCTGTTTCAAATTTTAGGCTAAAGAGAAGGCATACAATGTATTTTCTAGGCACAGTGCAATTTTCCTTGTTTTTTTTAGAATAAATTAATGCACATTTCCTCTCTTTTATATTTTCTCTTTTGCCCTAAATTATAAAATAAATTTAAAGGAGCATACATGCACTCTAGCGTATCATAGCAGGAAAATGTGAGCCGTACAAAGTTATTACATGTGCATTGTACTTATTTATTTATTAATTTATTAAGATTTTTAAATGTTTTACAGAAGGTGATGCATCACAAAGCCTATGTGTTGTTCAAGAAGACTGCATTGATGTGTTAACAAAAGATGGTGCCTTGTTTACTATCACCCTACCGTTCCCAGTGAGTTCACTCTGACTAATGTTTGAACCATAGGCAGGTGTTTGTTTGCAGCTTTGCTTTTCAAACACATTTCCTTGACTTAGTTGATCAACAAGAACACCAGGAAAAAATTGTACAATATCCAAGCCCAGGTTTGTGTGTACTGCACGTATGCCACTTTTTTAGAAAACCATTGATTATAGAACCTTAAAATTGAGTCTAGAAGAAGAGGAAGACGAAGATAATGTTGGGGTTAGTTAATCATTACACATATACCTCTCATGCAGCATGTCTGTTTCTAAAATTTTGGCAGGTTAATTTTACTGCTGTGTAGAGTGTTTTCACCTAGAAGACATAAAAAACCACATTGGTTTCCCAAAACAGTGAAATTGTTGCCATATTGTTGTCTCAAGAAACTCCTGTGGAAGTTGAACTTTTTCTTATTTAAATACCGGTACTTTCTTTTTCTCTATTAAATAATTATTAATTTGCATAGCTGTTAACCGTGTGAGTGAAAAGTCTCTATAATGAAGGTCGTGGCCTTAAGCGGTGTTGCCATACAATGTAAGTAAAATGAATATACATGTAATGATGGTTGTTGTAAGTTGTACAATGCATCTAAACTTCTCTCTTTTAAACATATTAGGTATCACAAGTAGTTTCTTTGCAAAAAGGTTTGCTACTTGAAAGAGCAACAACACCTGGAGAAGTTACAGGACAGAAAAGGTGGGTTGTCCTATGTCATTTTACTGATCATCGCAAAAAGTGTTTTCCTACTGCTCTATTAACAACCACCCAGTTTGCTCAATTCGATATGTGCCAGTCTGCAAAGTTGGAGGTTGCTGGTTCAAATTCCAACTGGACCAACACTCAGGGTCTTAATTAAAGTAACTGAGGAGAAAGTGCTGCCTTTGTAAAGACTGCATATGGTTAGACTTTATCTTCTCAGATAAGTACATGATTGTATAATATACTCTACGCCCCATCTCACAACTCTTACTCATTATAATAAACTCTGCGGGATGTTACAGAACCAACATGCTGTTCATAAAGAGTACAGGAGGGGACTTTATAGTCGCCAGTGTGGTGGTTTATTTCTTATGGAGGGAAGGACAGTCATTGGTGCTACATGCTATTCTGTTGATCCTGCCAAGAATACTGGTGAACCTAACTTAATTATAATAAATGGTATGCTAATAAAAATACCTAATGCCTGTATGTAACTAAAATTATTCCCCTCAGGGATGTTCCCACAGTATTCAGTGTCATGCATCCTTTGGATGAACCAAGGCCAGTCACATGTAAAATTCAAGGCAAAGTATGCTACATTTGTGACCCTGTTGTAAGTGTGGTGTTTACATGCAGTGATCCTGCATTGGTCATGACTTACGATTCAGTCATTGGCTTGCATTCTGTATGGGAAGTAACCAAAGCCAAACCTGAGGTAAGCTTTCTCAATAAAAGTTTGATTTCAAGAATCAATGTTTCTCTCAACAGGGCTGTCATTAAGAGGCAGCGGCTGGGGATTTCCCCTGGTTATTATGGACATGGCCCCCGGCTACTTTCATAGGAAAATAGAAGAAAAAATGGAACCAAAATAAATCAATCAAATAAATAATGATTTGCAGGTAGCACATCCACATAGTGGTTCTTCGTCTACCTGATTCCTGGTCGAATTGGAATTTAGAAATGTTAGTTTTTGAGGAGAGGGGAAAACTGAAGTACCCGGAGAAAAACCTCTCGGAGCAAGGGAGAGAACCAAGAACAAATGCAACCCACATATGGCGTCGACACCGGGAAATCCCTAGCCATTTGATTTCCTGCCTACAATGTACTTGCTGTATTTTTCCAGCAACTTGAAACCTTAACAGGGACATCCCTGTTATAACATACATGTACCAAAGTTTTGAAA
The DNA here is from genome assembly GCF_958299795.1 of Porites lutea. Taxonomy (NCBI): domain Eukaryota; kingdom Metazoa; phylum Cnidaria; class Anthozoa; order Scleractinia; family Poritidae; genus Porites; species Porites lutea. The sequence continues at coordinate 22,152,898 of NC_133207.1, forward strand.
CTGTGGATAAAAAGACCCCTCCATGCAGGGCTGTGATCTAGCAGAGCACAATGTCCCCTGGTGTCTAACTTTTGCTTTTGGGTGACTAGAGAATTTTTTTTCAAACAAATCATATGCTGGACATCTTAGATTCTACAGTTTCACCGCACTGGGCTCTCTTACTCAGAACACAGCATTGTTTCCACGGTTTCTCAACTTTTGACAAGGACCTGTTAGGTAAAAACTCTGGAAAGAGCACTTTAAAATAAGTAGAATTGCCAAGTTTAAAAATTATACGTCTTAATTGTGAGCAAGATGTAGCTCCGCAAAGTTGTGAAAATTTACCGACATTTGTACAGGTTGGTTAGGAGGGGGTGGGGGGTGGGGAGAGTTTTGTTTTCCTCCCTGCCATTCAAATGTTGGACACGTGTATCCAGAATTTTTTCCGAGTTTCAACTTTGTATAGGATCAGGGGAGGGAGAAATGCAAGAAAATTGCGAAAAGGATGCACAGTTTTAACAGGAAACAGAGAAAATAGAATGACAGAATAATATGAGTATTGCAGTACTGTCCCAAGGACTTTTGTCCAGGATTGTAGGTGTGTGTAAAAAAAATTTAACTGTAAACCTTCTTTTCTTTTGCTTATTAGGATTGTCCAGCATCTCCAACACACTCAGACCACCCCCCAGAGTTGCCATTCAGTAACATTCTTCACCTTCCAATGTCAGTGCTTAGTGCTGGTGCCCATTCACGTCTGTCTGTCTCAACTCCTACCCAGTCCTTCTCTCCTTTCAGACCCTACACACCCACTTCTGCCATCAGGGCTCATGTGCAATCTCCAACTCCAATTCGTTTAATGTCACCTCTGCTGAGTCACATGTCTCACAACAGGACAATGATTTTGTCTCCTGCCATTGGTTAGTGAGAAAACGTTTTGTATTGTATACAATCAACAAGCTTTATTACAGCATGAAGCACTGTCGCTAGCCAACAAAACTACACTTTCCAACAGCTTCTATGTCGTAAATTTATGCCTTAGATGAAAGACATCTGTGACCACCCATTATCATGCTTGGTGTCCACTGCTGTACAAAGAACTAATCCTTATAACCTTAGACCTGGTTCTTCTCGACTATTTAATAAGTTTATGAGAACTAACAGATCAGAGAACTTTTTTACTTTTAAATATTTGTCATTAAAGTACAGCTAGTGTATCCGTCATGATTATCATTTTAAGTTGCTTTTTTAAATACCTAGCATAGTTAATACATACATTACATACATTGTTTCAGCAGATTCTCCCTTGGGAATTAGCCTCAGATCTCCTCTTCTTGTTCGTTCTCCTCCAACATCATGTTCCTCAAGCAGAGAAGAATCATCTTGGGATAGCTTTCAGCCACTGTTGCCAGAAGTGTGCCTTAGTCAGATTTGGCAAGAAACCCAAATTGCTGTCAGGTACACTAAATAATTACTAATAGCAGGCTGAAGGGTTTCACTATGAGAGCTTGTACTCTGACTTGTTGTACTCTTTCAAACTTCTAAGTACCTACATGTTCGTACACTGTGAAATCCTACAATACGGCCTATATTTCTAAAACTTACATGTACAAGCCAGCAGGTTTTTTTGTCCACTCTCCACCTTAGGCAAGATAGTGGGCACTGAAGTGGAGGCAGGTCGGAAAGTGCATCCACTATTTAGGTTGTTGTTGTATCATACCTACCTTAAGCTTGTTCTAACAAAAACTAAAAGGGCCAGCTGCTCTGGAGCTGTTAAGATCAAGGGCTTTTTCCATTCAACAAAAATTCCAGTTTGAATTTTGGAAATTCCACGTGCCATTGAACGGAACATCCCAGTTACACAGACTCAGTCCAAGCCACTGCATGTTTGGTTATTTTTCCTGTAAGCAGGAAACAAAAGAGCAGTACTGGGTACAACAATTTTGTCAAAAGGCAAGAGACATTTTGGTCCAACCAACCAAAATGACCAGACCAGTCAAAGGGGCCCACCTTCAAAGCTAGTCCCGAATATTCAGGTCAGACCAAACTGAAATGATGTACATTGTACCAACCAAAATTTATGGAATTTTGGGTTGAATGGAAAGCGCCCAAAACCTCCAATGGTTTTCACACATGTCTCATACAGTAATGTCAGTCAGTATCCCTTTAGAAGTTTCTTGTCTTGTTATCGCTCTTTTATTAGACATGGTACAAAGGGAAGAGCTTCAAAAGCATTTATTACACAAGACAAGGCTGGTGCTTCATTTCTTTGCTATCTGCTCGGACAGTTAAATAAACTGAGGTAAGACTTTAAACCTGGACGTCTTGTCACTGTTATTGACCATTTTCAGGTTGGTGCTGTTTTGGTTCCTCCCAAAAGGGGTACCTTTTTAAGACTAAAGGTACGTGAAAGGGTAGGGAAATCTGTCATTTCCATGTGTATGAAATGAAGCAGGTCCGAAATTAACTTTTTTATCCAGGTAAAGTCTTCAGTCGCCAGATGGAAAATTCTAGTCCCCAGCAAGTGCCTATGAAAGTTTTGCTTAACAGGGAAACACACTTAAAAAATTATCTTTAATACTTGTGAAGTTAGAACAAATGCAAAAGGCAGACTGCCATGTACAAAAAGGTATTATAATTATAATTGTGTAGCCTTGACGCCTTAGTTGAAAAGGACTTTTCTTTAAATAGATAGATAGCCCTCTTAGTTTGAAGACTTAACTGTATTCCCAAATACTTACGCACCACAAAGCTGACCACCATGTTGCTCTTACCAGATCACTTTGGAACAAAATTGCTCATACCAGTCTCCCACCTTATAGGTGATTTCCTTTGCCTGTAAACAGTCAATGCTTTTTGTATTTTCTTACCTTAAATTATTTTCTTACCCTGATATTATGTTTTTTATTGAGATTAAAAACTTTGACAAGACAAGAGGTAAGTTTCTTCTGGAAATCAAACATGATATTTTCCCATTTAAAACAAAATTAATAATTGATTTTTCCTTGAGTGCCTCGGTTCAAAACATTGACAAGGCACTGAAAATTGAAATTCTGGTCCGAATGGGAATGCTTAAAATATGCCTGTCACGCAGGGAAAATCTAAACCACAACCAACTGCAGTGTTCTCCTTATCATAAGGTAACTGGTAAAATTTACCATGTACCTGAAGCAGCACCTTTTACAACCTGCAACTGCTTGAAGGTTTATTACTACTGAAGGTTTTAATTTCTTTTTTTGTCAAATTCTTCTTTCAGAGGGGTAGAGATTATCCATGAGGGTGAATCCATACAATTGGTTAATCCATTTGAGATCATTGCTAAAGATGCTGTACCAATGGAGGTAAGACTTTGTAGCCTATAATCCCTTGATAGCCCACTATCTATCTGGCCCCAGTTGTTCAAATGTCCAGATAGCGCTATCCACTGGATAAATCACTATCCAGCAGGTACTTAATAGGGAAACCAATTGCGTTATCCACTGGTTGGATAGCGCTATCCAACGTTTGAACAACCGGGGCCTGTTGTTTTATATCGGTCTGTCTTCTACAGTAAAAACTCATGACTAAGAACCTGCATTTTCCCAAGTTAGGCTAAATAAAACAGGTTCTTACATAATGGAAATTAGCACAAATTTAGGCTAGTTAGATTCTTAAATAGGTTCTCATTATCTGAAGAAAAAATATATGTGTTGTAGCTTAAGAGAATTTAGTGGTATTCAGCTTAATGCGTAAAAATTTGCACACTAAATAAGTTTAGTACTACAGTTAGAGTGTAAGGCACAGGTCTATGTTTCCAAAGAGGAGCCTTTATTGTCTTCTCTTATCTTATCGTATTTTCCCAAGTGTACAGAATTTTTCTCTGTAATTAATTTTAAGTAAATAAGAACCGGCCAGAATCAAATTTAAGGCTAAACAGGTTCTTGTATAAAGGGTGCTTAACTGGCAAATTTTAGCCTAATAGGTTCTTAAAAACCAGGTTCTTAATCATGGGTTTTAACTGTATTAATATTGTTTTTATCACAGAGGTTAAACATGATGCTTGTTCTCGAGCCTAATGGAACCCTGGTTATGTATTGTGGAATGGTCAAGGTATGTTTGCAGACAGTATTTTTTGCTGGATTCCCCACCACCTTTGTACAATCTTTTTAATCCCAAATCCCAATACATGGCCTGCTTGTTAAGATCTCTCTCTTTTTTTATCAAATTAAGATCTAGGCAGGCAGGCCAGCCTGCCTGCCTTGACATTAAAACAACAAAAATAATTATGAGGAGACAAGGCATGAGCCAAGCCAGTCCAGCTAACTAGACTGGCTCATCTCATATAAACAGGCTTTGAATAGATGAAGTACAATGTAGCCTAGTAGTCGCAGCCTTTTTTTTTTTGCAATTATACCCTTGTTACAGTGTACATTGTATTGTTTTCAAAACGAAATGCTAGGTAAAATCAACCATAGATACATGTACATGTAGGACAGTGTTTTCTAGAAACTTCTTATGGCATAGACTAAAGCAAATATAGCCACTATTAATTTCTGCTCTCAAATATTTATTACCAAGAACATGAAACAAAAGACAGGACCAGGGCGGCCAGGATGGATTTTCCATACCAAACTCTTAAATTTGAGTTGGTCACGACTCAGTTTGCAGCTTTGAAACCAAGACCACTCAACCGGGTTTCCTTCAAAATTTGCTTTTGGGATCACCGAGGGCTCCTGTAACATATGAAATAGGGTCTCAGAAGGAAGGCGTTATTTTCATTGTAGCAGTAATCATCTTTAACTACAAATTCCTAGTTCAACTTGAAACTATACAGTCAACTATCTCTTAACAGACACCTTAGTTTATATAAAGACAGAGGGCTGTAAAATGGACACTTACGAGGTGGTCCCTGCCTTTCTTTACTCCCTTTATTTGACTCTCTGTAAGATGGAGATCTCTCTAAGACGGACACTTAGTACCGGTTCCAAAGGTGTTCATCTTAGAGAAAGTTGACTGTATCTCATACTGTCTTTCTGTTGTTTCAGGGCTTCCAGGTGCATTTACCATTCTTTCCTGTCCTAAAGGCAGGAGAATTATCACAGGTTCATACTCAAGAAAAGGTTAATAGCCTGACTTATTTTCTGTTGCTTTCAGTCATTAACGTGTGGCTTTAAAACTTCATAGAATTAGCTACATGTAATCCTTATAGAACCTTCTTCTAAGAGGTTATTTCCTTTCTCCTTTGATAGACTTTGGCCTTCTCTCCCATGGAAGTACAAAGAAGTGATGTAGAGACAACAGGTAACCCACCAAAAAATGTAGAATGAGAACATGGGAGAAATGATTTAAAACAGCAATTATTAAAAATTTATTATTTTATCAGATGGTTTTTTCCGAAAATAGGGGAATTTATATCTCTACTGTCTTATTTCTTTTAGATATGGAAGCTCCAGTGATGTTACAGGAGCTCCAGGTCTCATCTTTGAGAGATGCAGTATCCTCCACCTGTAATTTGGTGAGTCAGTTGTACGTGTTAAAAAAAGTTTAATTTTGTGGCTTGTAGCTGTTATGGTGGTGCCAGTTTACTCATTCTTTTAAACACTTGTTTTGTGATAAATGGTTAATAGTGTCCATGTTCCTGCTTGAACAACATTCTTCTCAATTTATTGAATGGCCTTTTTTAGAATTTATTGTTATAAATTATAACTCTTTGTCCCGTCTGAATGAATGAAATAGTGACAAACAGAGCGTTCATGTATGAGGCCACGTCTGCCATTTTGAGTAATGATGTCCCAAAACAATGAAACAGTTGGTGTCGCAAACCAATCTTGTAGGGGGCTGAAGCATTCTCTTTTTTAAAGCTTCTTTTGTTCCAAGAAATTTGCATAGGTGCTGACCACATGAGTGAAAACAATCTATAGTTGTGTGCATTTGCTTCCATTAGGAATTAAAGGATGGGACAATATACAGGATGAGTTTGCCTCTCTTGTCGCAAAATTCAGCAGGTCAGTTAAACAACTTTTGTAGCAATGGCCAGCCAATGTACAGCTAGCTACAGTAGAGAATCATTGGAATCCAATTCAAATCAAATTGTTGTAGGGTACAAAACTTATGTTTTGCAGAACTGTCTGAGCTAAGCAAAAGACGCTTAGTCTCTTCTACTAGATTGCAATGAAATGCTATTATGGTTTGTTCCTTGTGCGAGATGCAGTGCAGGGTTAACACAACACCCAGGCTTCAATGTTGATTTTCAAATTTTGTCCAGAGTAACCACCAGAATAGTTGTATGAGCAGCCAAACTATGTAGATAGTCAAGGTATAGCTAAGCGCCCATAATGCCTGTAGACTTTTGAGACTTTCGAGTTTGGGTCCTAATCCTCCCTAACTGCCTTTTTTGGTAGTAATTTAGCCTCTTCAGCGTGTATGTTTGTGCTTGAGTCGATGTTAATTAATTTTATCAATTTTCATTTCGTTTGACTATATACTCAAGTCCTGGCTTGTTTGGAAGCCTTGAAGGGTGTTATTCCAGCTTCACTGGTAGTGCAGACCCACATTACTTGCTACATCTCCTCTCAAGGTCCACATTCTCTAGCCAGCGGAGGGGAATGGCCGCAGTTCGCTCAATGTCTCCTGAATTTAATGGGATTTCCCAATGATGACAAAGCAAAGGTAACATATGTGACTGAACAATTGAAATCCCATTTTATGTGCAGAAGTCTAAGAGAAAAACGTTTGTGATGTCAGGGATATATGGCTACTTTGACGGTAGATCAGGAACGTTTTTAAGACCTGTAAAAAGGAAAGAATCAGAAAAACGGATGTATAGAGAGAATTGTTCTTGGAAAAAAAAGCAAAAGTTTCTAAGTACACTGTCATGAATAGGAAATTTTAAAGGAGAATGTTTCTCAGTCTAGGTGATCATGTCGTTGGCTTGTGGAGCAAACACACCTTCTCACTTGCGAACTTAGTAAGAATGGTTGACGAATGCATTCCCCAGTTTGTAGCTGGGCGTATCATTGATCTCCAAGTTTGATGTTAAAAGCCCATTGTTTAATAGTTGTATTAATTCTGACATTGACACCAGTTCTTTCCCATGATAGCAGCAAACAGACTCTACTTCCACTGGATTTTAAAATGGGAACCATTTTATTTTATGTACTAAACGCTTACTGTGACATTTTTTCCTTGTTTATGCAAATAATTCCAGAAAATTGCCTAATTCAAAGAAAAAACAACAAGTACAAAAAGCAATTTCCTGTAGTTAAGCATGACGATTTATGTTGCAATTGAACATTCATCGACAACCAAAACATTATCTGTGCGATTGTGCCAAGTTTGGAGATAAACTAAATAGAGTTGAATACTTATACGCACTGTTCCTGACTGGATCGTTTCCATCCTTTGCAGTGTGACTCACCAGGTTTACCTGCTGCCAAGAAATCGAAAACACAGGCTGAAGATAGTGGTAATAGTAAGGTAATGCATAGAATGATGTGTGGAGAGAAGAACTCAAATAGAATTTCTGAGCTCCAGATGGGAATCGAACCCACGACCTTCCAGACACTAGTCGGAGCCACTGAACTACTGACAACTCCTGTCATGAGCAGGTTATTTGTGGGCGGAAATAACGAACATGTCGTGCAGTCACATTAGGGACTTAAAGATCCGACGACGCGACGGCAATGAGAACTTCAAAAAACAATAGGTTTAATAAGCAAAACAATAACTTTGCAAGTGCATCACACATTTTTCTACATTTTTACCGTCACTGCTTGACTGAGACGTGAAAATACCTAATGTAACGTATTATGGAGGACGTAAACAAGAGACGACGAAATGTTATTTCTCTTTCCGAACCTGGACATGGCTCCTAGAAATTCAACTCCTGGAGGGTTTGCCTTCATTTGGCGAAGTAAGTGAATAGGAATAATCACGATGAAAACTAAAAGAATGCAATTCACTTTTTAAGGGACGTGTTCGCGGCCTCGCGTCCTCTGATCCTTAAGTCCCTATTATGTCAAATGAACGCACGAATTAATTGCATTGCGCAAAAAGAGGGAAAGAATCGCACCAACCATTGGACATGCACTCTGCCCAAAATTAACCTGGCTTTTGTAAACTAAAAGCTACAATTTACTTTTCTTTCTTAAAGCTGCAAAGACCAGCCTAAAAATAAGCCTAAAATTGGTCCATATCGGGCAAAAACTTAACTGTGGTCAGACAAGGTGTCCTGACAAAGTTAATATCGAAGGCTATCGTTCTGTAGATGAATAAATCTTAATGGAGCTTATGTTAATTATCTCACCATCTAAAAACATTAGATAAGAAAATATATGGCAGTAGTCACACAGTTATCAGCCTGGTTGTGAATTCTACGTCTTTCACGTACAGTTTTCGTTTAAAACGCATTATGCCTCCTGGGTCGAATCCGACTCCTTTTTGCTTTGTCTGCCCAAATTCAAAGAGACATATTATCTGTATCTTTGGCAGAGGTCGTTCTATTGCCAAGTCCAAAATGCTAAGGGGGCTAAGGGTGACCTCTCCTGATTTTACATTTCTTGAAAACAGTGCTAACATTCACTGTCCGCAGTGATCACAAGCCCGATAGACTTTAAAAAGCATACTGAGAACCCCATATTTATTTTCTGAAGCTTCCAAGGTGAAACTGTGCGGACCTTTTCATTTTTCATTCCGAATTTCCATTTTCTCCATGTAAATGGAAAGTACCCTTTGGGTACACTATTGAGTTGACTGTGATTGACATGTATGTGTAACATGGAATGCCTGTTTGTATTTATTAAAGGCGTGGGAGTTGTTAATGACGACTGCGCTTCACGAGAACTTCACAAGACAGGAAATTGGTTTACAGCCCATTAATGTGAATAAGTCATTCAAAGAAGAAAGAATATCACTTGAAATACAGTAAGTGACACAAGACGAGAAGTTGCCTTTGTCGAACTTTGCTTCGGTTCAAAGGTGGTGACAGAGTAGGTAACTTGGACTGAAATAGATATTGCTGCATCTGCACGGCTATAGCAGTCTAATAAATGTGTTAACGAGAGTCTGATGTTTCTCACTTCATTGGTGTTATAACCTTGACACCCTTTAAAGTGGAATCAAGCTGTATGCTTTTTGAAAAGAGACCAAGACAGTCTCAACCACCTTTGAACGTATAAAATATGAGGACGGCCTTTACCACCCGAAGCCCTTTGTCAAAGGCAAAATCTCGTCCACAAGTCTTTACTTGAATGAACATAACAGTTGACGACTGTCATGAGTTCCATAGTCTAGATGTCAACTATATTTATTCCAGGCTTGAGCTTTTAATGTTCTAACTAGCAGCCATTCATGATATATCACATTTAAGGATTTGTCTTCCTCAACGGACAAGTTAAAACATCGTAATAACAGCTGAGTCTTAAAATGTCAGTTTACAATCCTGTTCGTTAAAACTCAAAAGCTAAAACCACATTGGCAGCTCTGTAGGCTACACATGGTGTTGTGTTTATGACAATGATGTAAATGCATTCACATTTTAATCTGTTTACCCTCAAGTCGCCAAATCAGTTCAGTGAGAGCCATGAAACGCAAACCATTAACATATCAATCCATACCCGTAAGGGACTCATTCATAAACGTAGAGATTAAAGAAGAAATAAATGTGATATAAATGTTATTGTCTTTTTGCTTACCAGGCTTAATAAAGATGCTCTTTTGTATCGATATATTCCATCCATTTTGTTTGCCTGGCACCTGGTTTATGAGGTATTTAAACTCTTTTATACGTACCCACCAAGATGCAATCAGAAACAGTTATGCATCGTCTCGCTTGAATTAGTTGAAGGTCACGTTTAAACAAATTTGTGTTCTGATCTCTTTTACATTTCAGGACCTTAAGCTAGATATACTATGGAAAGATTCACTTTATCCCTTAGCTCGCTTCCTGTGCAGTCTTGCAGTGTAAGTCTTCATTTTAAAAGATGCAACGAACACCTGTCATAACATTGAATCTAACTTTTGCTTCATGAGGTTTTGTACTAAATAAAGTCTTTGATAATCTTGGATTGAAGGTTGGTGATGCCTGCTAAAAATGCACCTTATTCCAAAATGGCGCAATAGTAGTTTTCTTTTATATTTATGTTTGTTAGCCCTCTTTACCTCAATTGCATCTACAGAATTAAAAAGGAGATGTTACTTTTAAACGAGGTATCGAGGTCTATTAATCATTACGAAAAAAGGATAGCATAATTTGAAGCCTTTCTGAATCAAGTTACACAAGACATTCAAAATTTAAATATCATTACAATAGAACATGTCACTATCGTTTGCTTAGCATGGGTGGGTACTAACCACATTTTCATTTTACAGAAATATATATAAAAAAAACTGTGAGACTTTCTCCTGCTTGTGTTCTCGTAATATGAGTTCCGCTGAGAATAGGTTTCGCTCTAGTCGCACAAAAAGAAAATTAATGAAAAGTTTCCTTCCTTGTGTTATGTTTTAGTGACCTTGGCTGGCATTTGTACGTTGAGTACTACTACAGAGATTTTCCTGATCTCTTTGATGGTTCCTGGGACGTTCCTTCTCCAATGACAAAGGGTGAACTTAGTTGGTAGTTACCTTTAGGCCCTTGCTGGGAGTAAGGAGGTGGGGAGGGCACTCTCTTATCTGGCCAAACCAGATAGCGTATGGTTCTCATGGTATTGATTCTTAATCAGGGCATATAATTTCAATTCTAGCGCCATTTTTGACTTTATGGACCAGACGCCATAAACAAGGTGTACATGAATGTTCTTTTAGCAGAGAGAAGTACTTGATTCTGTATTCGAAATGAAATGAATAAGATTCACGAAACAGAGTAGCAATATGAGCGTATTTGCCTTGAAGACAGTCATGGTTTAAAGGCTTGGTGGCACACTCTCACCCAAACGTCCCTTAAGTGCTCTCCCCATCCCTTAAGGGTAAGGGACTTCATAATCTGTCAGTTGTTTTGTTGAGACATTGACTTACCCTTTCAACAGCGTTTTTTCATTATTCTAGAAGTTCTGGTTAAGGGAGTTGAAAAAGAGATTTTCGATGCATTAATGCTAAAATGAAAAACTCCGTTAATGTTCATTTGTATTTTCTTGTTCAAAGAAAATAATTCAGGATTTTTTAGTAATAGAGTTTCTGTTTCAGAAAAATCAAAGGAATGCTTTGTTCCTTTGTGTGAAGAGCCTCCAAGCATTATGCAGTGGCTGTATAGACATCTTAGTGGTCACCAGGTAAGACAAATGAGAGAGTTGACGTAAAAAAAGTTTGAGGGAACGTTTTTAGTCCCCTGCTACTATATCTCCGAAAAAAGTAAATTTAAGTTATTGACATTAGCTTTTGGGTGCCCAAGAGTAATTGCCGTGCAATGCATTGCCTTGTACCATCACTTAGGTGTGGAAGTGTGCACGACTTGATTGCCATTTGGTCGAACCAATGCACCCAGCTCATTTCAATAGATGGTGTTAGTCAAGTCAATCTTTATCTAACTCACTTGAAATATTCACAGAATAACTAAAAAGGCTTTTCTAACATAACATTTAACCAAATTATTTGAATACAATGCATACAGTAAAAGAGATAAAAAAATCAAAATAATTTACAGTATCTTATAACTAAGGATAAAAGGGGTAAAGAGAGAACAATTGCCATTCTGTCATTAAAACTGCCTGCCTGGCACTGTTTTTTAAGTGAAGACTTAACCATTTTATTGTCGACCCAAATCATCGACGATGTAAAACGTGTTGTCTATTATTATTTTTATTATTATTATTATTGTTAAAAATTATTATTATTATTATTAAAAATTATTATTATTATTATTTCCATTCTTTCTTTTCATATTATGGGCCATGCTTCAACTGAGTACCCTTTGGGCTAACAAGGGCACCCACTGCTTCCAGCAGACGAATTTATGTCCCACGATATTCTTTTTAGTTTCACATTTGCAGACGCTTTTTCATGATCCTTAGACTTGTTATGATAACCCTGTCGGTTTATCTTATTTTTTTTTTCAGTGTGCTATGCTTTAACAAAGTACCATTTGCGTTTGGGCTAACAAATGCACCCCCATCTTCCCGCGCATGAATTCATGTCCTGTGTATAATTTATGATAATTTTTTCGCTTCACATTTGCACTCTTATACCCACAGTGATAAACCCTTGTCGGAAGCCTACATTTTCATGTAGTTCCTGAAATATTCACTTCCCTCAAACAGTTGTATCCAAAAGATGATCTCTTAACTTTTGTTAATTTGTGTATGTCTGATGTACGCATGTTTCTATTTTATTTAAAGAGGGTAACGCTAAACAGTAAACTGACAAATCTGCTGCCCTCATTATGCATGTTTAACTATAATTTGTCTTTATTGCAATATTGTTTATTGTATGTGTATTGCGAGTAGTACTTGAATAAAGTGGAAAATAAAGAAATAAAAAAGATGAGCTCCTTAAGGATATCGACTTTCATTAGTGCTATTAGGCACATTCAATCAGTTGTTTCCTGCGAGACGCTACTTGCCTCATGTTAACCAACACTAAATTTCTGGTTCCAAGGGTAACAGTTAATTTTGCTTCCGTGGAATCTTAATGTAGCCCTTGGCTTCGCCTTTTTCGATATACAAACATGGTAGCATAGTTTTTCTTTTACCTGCAGAAATACCATGTGCAAATAATGGTTTGTCTTATTACATCCACCTTATTTCAATGTCCGATAACCTCATTTGATGTCATTTGTCCCTTTTAGAATGGACCTTTTTATCTGCTGCCAGGGGCTACGAAAAGAATATTTAACGTTATTATGGTAAGCTTGTGGTGTTTCCAACATTTAGGTATTGTATGGTTAGCATAAAATTAACTGTTATTCTCTTTTTTTCAAAGCTTTATTCGTTGTTTGTTCCCATGGAGGATGGAAGTGAAGCAGTTACAGATGTTGACAGACTTTTCAAATGTGTCTCAAGTTCAGGTAAAGTGTGTATAGTTGTTTTTCAGTATTGCAAAACGTTTTAGGTATAAAAAGACACTAAGTGCATGGGTGTAATGAAGGTAAATAACAGGCAATCAAGTTCGTTTTAAACTTTCCCTAATAATGAAAATACGCTTTTCTTAAACTTGTATACGGAAACCGCTCTTGAAGCGGAAGAAGGTGAACACCCATTGTTTCTCTGTGCTTATTGTTTTAGAAATTTTTCCTTTTTAATTTAGAGACGAAGCATGCTTAACAATAAGAAGTGAGTAGTGAATCTTTATGAGATTCCTGCGCATTTTATTCATGAGATCAAGACAAAGGGTTATGACGTCATTGGCGTTAATGTATTCCTGCCCAAGTTAATCAAAATTCCTGCCCAAAAAAGTGGAGTAAACATCCCTCCTATACTTCTACCATAACATAGAGTTTTCATTTTACAGAAGACGTGGACTGCATGTTCAAGGACTCGGTTGTCAAATTGCAGGATAAATTAAATTGGTAAGATACCAGTATGTAGTCTTGTCGCTCCGATCTTTTTTTGTTGTGCACTTAACGAAACATCTTAGTTTACCGAGTTGTTTTTACACCCGGAAGATAATAATATCAGCATGAATATACGGTACTGATGCAAAATTTTATGGCCCTTTCTTACTTGGTGATCATTTCCGTTAATCTGACAACTTATATCCGTGATAGAACAGTGTCACGTCTGTGTGAATTGTTGATCACTCTTAAGGGTAAAAGGGTTAATGTAACTAACAGTTGCTGAAATAGAAAACTCTCAAACTGCATCTATGAATTGACGCAATGTTTATATCAACTATCTCTAAGGATGTTTACTATTTTAACTTGTTTGACGAGTAATCGCTTCTGTAACAATGCATTTTCTCCCTAGTTTTGATTCTACAATTGAAAAAGTTGTTGCCTTTTTAGCTGAGAATGGTGAGCACGTTATTATGTTGTCTTGTACATGTACTCTGGTAGCGATTGATTTAAGAAGATAACCCTGCCATGGGCTTGCATCCCTTCGTTCCTTAACAAATAGATTCCATGTAGCCTTGCGTCTGTTCAGTAATAGGTCACAGATGACGGCAAAATGTGGTAAAAACCAAGAAGTGATGGAATCTATTTGTGCTATACTTTGAAGACGTGAAAAAAACAAATGCACCTATTTTTCTGGTACTGCTTGACTGTTCGAGGATTTTTGCTAGTTTAGGTTTATTTTAAGTCCCAAACACTACTGTTCGCCTCTGCTTCTTCTTTTCTTCTTTGTCTTACTTGTATACAGTTTCTCCGAAAAGTTTTTCGACGCCTTCACTTACACAAAGCAGAATAATCGTGAAAATATTTCGCAAAACTGCGAGTAGTCTCTCGTAGCTTTGACACTCGATAGCAACTGATGTGAAAATTTCCCGCTGTTTAGGCATTCTCAAGATGTCAAGAACTCTTTTTGTCTCTGTTTCTCCATTTTCCTTTTTTGTGAATAGCTCCTGCTAAACTTTTTTCGAGGCTTTCACTTGCTTAATCCGAAATATTCTCACAAACATTTTCAAGGCCGCGCGCCATTTTAAACAAAACAAAGAAAAACAAGTGACGTCATCCTTGTATCTGTACTCTTATAGATCATGGGCAGCGACCAATCACAGCGCGCGCAGCGTTTAAATCATTGTATAAAGTGGCATAGACAATACTCGCATGTGTTTTATGCAATAAAGGTTGGGTTGGTCTTCAGCTGTATTGGCCCTCTTGACTTAAAGTGTAGCTATACCTCGCAATAGTTCTCTTTTTCACATTTATACCTTGTTGCTCAGTCTGGTAACTGTAACGGTTTTGATCGAACAGTTTGTTAAGAGCTTGAATTTTCCTTGAGGAGTAACAGTATCTTATTGGCCAACCTATTGTTAGGTTTGACCAGTAATGACCTGGAGCGGTTACCATTTGGAGTGGCTATGCCTATCAAGGAAGCTCTTCACCAGACTGCCGCGGATCCATCCCTTACTCTTCCACCCGAGGCATACCGGCTTATTGGTGAGTACACTCAGACGGTAATCTTTTTTCATATAGACTTGGTAACGACTGAATGTACGGCCAATTGCGTTCGTAAAGTGTGGAAATGAACTAGTTTTCTGCAGTGATGTTTCTAATTATTATATTGTAAGGGTAAGGGTTAACGCCCAATTCCAGGTGAAAGAAGAGGATGTTTTAGGACACTTAGTTCGCCAGCTTAGGAGTCGCGTCTCTGCCTTTTAGGACGTGAAGATCTCGCCTCCATGCTGCAAACCGAAAAGAAGAAATTACACCCTCACGGGCCGCTAAAAGTAAGTATGCTACTGTTTACCTTTGATTGGAGCAAAAGCTTTGAGCCGATAATTCTTAATGATGGGCCTTTTATTAAATATACTTTGTTGCTTCAGCTTACCTAACTGGAGGTTTTTCACTTACGTTCTTCAACTCTTCTGAAGTTCAGCGTGAGACTGGGTCTGTTTTGTGTCACGGAAATAGCAGCATCATGGGATTGTTTTTGGAACGCTATGGCTTCCATTATTGGCTATTTCGAAGTTGCGCAGGAAACTGTGTGCAAAATTCGTCCCCCAAAACAGTACCACAGTGCAATTCGAGACATTATCGACCCAGTCTCTCAAGCGCATCCTCAAAATGGCCAAAAAGGTATAGAAAGGTTTTGGTAACTGCTCATCTTCATCTGAGTGGCGTTTGACTGATGATATTTCTCAACGCGTGTCCGTATTTTGCAAAAATGAATCCGATTGTTCTTTGGCTGGGACACAATGTTTTCTCTTCTAATCTATTGTCGCTATTGGTTGCAAGTTGGTAGTTTCAGTTAGAAGACTTTTCTTTTTGTTGGTTTGATCAACAAGTAGCCTTTCTTTTAACAGTCATGTCCTGATTGTTTTAGCTGTATGTTGTAGCTGTTGCTGGTGTTGTTGTTTTTAATTTGCTAATTATTTTTCAAAGAAAGCTACTTTGAAAGAAGGAGAAATAGATGATGGATTTAATTTAGATGACGAGGTTAGTTTTGAGCCAGTATTCTTAACCTAAGTAGATATTATCTTTCTATACTTATATTCTTATACTTGTATAGTTATATACTTGTAAGTTTATATTGTGGTTTTTAATTTCATCCTAGGTTTAAATTTTATACTTTGTTTTTGGGTATGGTAATGTTTGGTAATGACCTTGAAACAAAGGAGAATAAAATTTTAACCAAGGATAAAATTGAACCACGCCGAAAGCAAACAGTGACAGGAAGCAATTCGGATTTCAATCTGCCTCGTTTTAATTCGATTAAATATGGAAAGTATTCATTAAGATGGCCTGTTATCATATGCATACTGCCTCGTACCCAGACGTCTCTCTTTATAAAAATGTGCGCGCAAAGGAAGGCGGGAAGGAGACAACTTGCGAGACGGGCGCTTCGCCTGCCGTGTGTACCCTTCCCATGGTCCCCTGCGGTTCATCACCAGTCACTCGTTTCGCGCTCGCCTCTGCCATGCGAAAAACGAAGCGCCTTAGGAGGAGGCTGATATGCATACATCTTTTCACGTGTAAAGAGGTTTAGATTTTTAACCTCCCTAGTTTTTACTATTTGCATTTCTATCTTAACATTATTTTAACACTTTTTTAATATTTAATTTTTATCTATGTCATTTTTTTGTGTCACCAGTTAGTGCTATGCGCTAGAGATTCTTGACACGCTAATAGAGTTCACTACTACTACCACCACCACCACCGCCACCACTACCACTAAAACTACCACCACCAGCACTACCACTACTACCACCATATATATTTCCATATTCATGTAGGTACTCTGAAGAGGAAAAGAAGAATGGCGCACTCCCTTTTAGCTCTCCGTCTCTTTTTTATGGTTAAAAACTTCAAAGGGGCAGCCCTTCTCCATCTGTTTTAACTTAGTCGGTAGATCAACGGTCCATGCATCTACTTCTTCGTATGACAATTACTGAATCATCTGAACTCAATTGACCTATACTTTTTCTAGTCCATCCAAGTCTGTCTACCTTATCACTGTTATGTCACTCCCTTAACTCTTAAAGGATCTTGACACCTTACGTCATTACGTTTGCCGATGGGGTGGGAAAAACCTGATCTAAAATTTGCACTATTTCTTGAAGGGCTTTATTAGCGTTTTCTTTTTCCAGATTCTAAGCCTACGCTTTGGCAAAGACCTGAGAGTTGAAGAAATAAAGAGAATACTGCAGTCGTCCAAACCTCTAACTGTCAGTGTTGTGCAAAAGCCTGAAGTCAGGTATGTCTTTCGATATTCCTTTGATCCTGGACTTGAAAGTGGAGTATCCTAATTTTTCCAGGGCCGTACGTACTAGCAGAGCTTCACTCGCGCGCGAGGGGAACCCCATTCCTAAGAAAATCCATCCATCCGAGAAATTTTGGTAATTACGTTAGCGTCATCCGCCCGACCGCCCGTCCGTCCGCTCCACAGGAAAACCAACGTTAAATGTCAAACTTTCTAGCCAGTGTGGGAGCCTGCTACCTGATATTGCACCTACATGTTGTGATCAGCTGTCAAAGCAGGGTATCCGCTGACCAGTATCACATGATCGTGTTGCAGGCTCAGGTGTCGACCCATGAGGTTACGTTTTTGTAGTTCTCCGCTGACAGGATACTAGTTTTCAATTGATCGAGGCTCAACTTTAGTGGATGCCTTTTTATTAACGGGAACTTCGCCTTCCCCTGGCTAAATTTACAGCAGCCAGAAAATATCCACTAAAAGCATTCGATGTGTGTTTTAGCGACCATGACTTTATCCAGGAACAAGAGACTCGTCTACTTATGATGTGTAAGAGAACAATGGCTTTACCAGTAGGAAGGTATGAATATGATTTCAAAAGTGTTTTGCCTTTGGCCTATAGAGGAGGGGTGCAGGTACGAGCTTGTTTCGCGTTTTATTTCATTTCCTAGGGGCATGTTCACCATGGCCACCTCTCATCCTGTGTTAACAGAAACCCTTCCTATTCCACCACTAGATCTAACAGGACGGGCGCCTCCAAGGTAAGAAGATCGGGCTAATAGGGCCTTAATGCTCTTGCTGTGTTTACACGAAATTGTAATATTGAAAAATGCAAACTTGCGTTTGCGTTTCTACTGTTATTTCCACAACCGAGTTTCAAAATCGAGCGCAGAGGGGTTTTGAAGGAGCAATGCCAAGCTTGTTCGATTCTAAAATCACATTGGAATCAAGAAATTCTCTGCTTCCACTGTACTAAATAGTCTCCACCTTTATTAGGAACACGTCAGTTGGTTTAGAACATGTGGAAACACCCATGGATATGAAAGTGTGGCCTTTGTTTCACAATGGAGTGGCAGCGGGTCTCAGGATCGCACAAGGAATATCAAAGGTATATCAAGGAAGTGATGAGTCAGTAGCGTATTCCAATTCATCTTCATTATAACGAAAGCATTTTGGTTTCTTGTACAGATCGACAGTACGTGGATAGTTTATAACAAACCAAGAAACAACCAGTTAACAGAAGAGCATGCGGGTTTTCTCATGGCTCTCGGCCTTAGTGGCCACCTCAACAGCTTATCGTATATGAATTTACATGATTACTTGTGTAAGGTACAATACAATACATATATATGAATACATATTAATTACAAATTATGGCATAAAAAATAAGCGACAGTTACTGGAGCTTCACGCACCAAGCGATCATTGGTGAAATACGAGTAACTGTCACTTATTTTGTACGTCTCAGTTTGTATTTCGCTGGGTATGTACGTGCATTGAGCAGTCTTGTAACCTCGTGAAGTAACATTAAGTTGTTTTCTCTTTAATTGCATGAATGAGTAAACAGGAATAAAAACACATGACGATCTATCTGGTGGTAGAATCTCCATAAAGCAGTTCTTCTTTACCATTCCGAATCTAATTGGAATCTGAAAATATTAGACATTATGAAAAGAAGAAATCTGGAGTATAACCAGAAAGCCATTCGGAGCAAGAGCCATAGCCAACAACAGACTATAATCACACATGGTGTCGACGTCGGATATTGAGCCCGGGTCACCATTGTTGAGTTTCACCCATGTCTGACACGATTACCTTTGTAAGGTTAGAAACTATTGCAGTAGAAATGACGTGTTCTCTTATAAACGTATTATTCTTTCTCTGTATTAACCCAGGGACATGAGTTGACCACAGTGGGTCTACTGCTTGGTGCAGCAGCTTCAAAGTAAGTATTTTAACAGCTGGCCTTAAGGTGATTGGTGAAAGAGGACTCTGTATTTAATATGTTCAAACATGGACCCAGATAGGAACAAGAGAGCCAATTTGCATAGCGCCCTGCATGTGCAGGAAGGGTATCTACATTTCCCAAAGTATTACTTGTGAACATATTTTTTGAAAACCTATGTTATGGTGTCACGTCGCCAAAACGTAGACTGTTGCAGAATGCTACCTCCACAAGTGTTACGTGCGGTTCAAAAATGTCAAGCGCACCTTCACTAACGATAGGCATTACCTTCTTTCATTTTCCTGGATAGCACCAAGGCCTGGTCGCCCTCACAATGCGCGTTGATGCTGAACGTTTACATTTTGTCCTCCTTAGTGCGATAACCGACCGTAAAAAGGTCACTTTGAAAGACATATTTTGAAAGAACAACATCTGAAAGGCCTACTTGCCAAAAAGTAGCATTGTGGAGCAAATTGTTTCAGAGATACTAGTCCCGTTTTGCTCTGATAACTCCATACAAATCCCTCTAAATTTGACTCGGTTCCTAATGTTATGAACTGAGTCAAATTTAGAACGATTTGTATGGAGTCATCAGAACTTGACTGATATCTCAAAGACAATGTGCCCTGGAATGCTAAGTTTTGGCAGGTACGCCTTTTGGGTGTTGCTCTCTCATAATAACCCCAAAACCCCATAATTTCACAAATTTAATCTTTTTTCTGACGCCACACCTAAAGATTCTATGCTGGACGTTTATTGTAGTATCTGTATCATCTTTCACTTTCAGACGTGGCACTATGGACGTGACCACCACCAAAATGCTAAGCATTCATATTGACGCTCTGCTACCACCAACATCGGCAGAACTTGATCTGCCACATTCAGCTCAGGTGGCTGCCATATTAGGAGTTGGTCTTCTTTACCAAGGAACTGCACAGCGTAGAATGGCTGAAGTGCTGCTGTCAGAGATCGGTTAGTCTGAATTTGTGCGATTATCATTCATTATGACAGAGTGGTTTATCACTTAAGGGAGATAAGTTGTGTGGGGGGCGCAAGTCGCGTTGTAGCAATAAACTAAAAGTCAAGAACTTCAGTGTTAGATTTAAATTATTTCAAATTATTTTTAGGCAGACCGCCTGGCCCGGAAATGGAGAATGCTGTCAATAGAGAATCCTACTCACTTGCGGCAGGCCTTGCGCTGGGTCTAGTCATGTTAGAGGTAACCGTTGTTAGTATGTGTAGTCAAATGGTGACGAGTGAAATTAGGGAATAATTTCACGTGCGTTTTGTGCTTTCATGACCAAACTTTGAATGTCTCGGTTTTGATTATAGACTCTATTTATTAAAGACACTGAAAATAAGAAGCTTTTAATATTGAGCGTGGGAACAGTTCATTTGTTTTTCTGCTTATTTATTTATTTATTTATTTTATGTTTTTATTCTTCCTTAAGCATGGTAACGAAGCAGCAAGCGTAGCAGATTTGAAGATCGCAGATCAGCTTTACCACTACATGGTTGGCGGACAAACTAAACCTCAGGTTGGCTTTTAATCATCTGATCATCTGCGCTACAGTCTGAGTGGTTTAGTTCAGCCTTAAACTTAATTATTTGAAGTATAATAAGCATAATCAACAGTAGGACTGGAAAGTCTGTTCAGTAGCATTTGCCACTTCAGAAATAAGAAGGAAACTGGGGCGAGTTAACTTTTGCAAAGACTGCTGGGACCGTTAATGGGGACAAGAAAAAAAATGGCCAATAGGTGACTGGCGCCTCCCCAGTAACGATCCCAGAAGTCATTGCGAAAGCTAACTTGGCCCAGTTTCCTTTTGGCCAATAGCTGACAGGTAAGTCCCCAGTAACGATCCCAGAAGTCATTGCGAAAGCTAACTCGGCCCAGTTTCCTATTGGCCAATAGCTGACTGGCGCCTCCCCAGTAGCGATCCTAGAAGTCATTGCGAAAGCTAACTCGGCCCAGTTTCCTATTGGCCAATAGCTGACTGGCCCTTTCCCCAGTAGCAATCTCAGAAGTCATTGAGAAAGCTAACTCGGCCCAGTTTCCTTCTCGTTTGTAAAGTGGTGAAGAGTCATAACTTAGAGTTTTAGCCGTAGACTCAAATTTTTTTAACCACCCTGTGCAGTATAATAAACAGCACCACGCAAAAATCGTTATAGTTTTATGTCGTTATTTTCCACTTTTGTAATTGCCTAAATGTACAACTTATTTCTTTGTAGACTGGAACTCAGAAAGAGAAGTTTAAATCTCCTAGTTATCAAATAAAGGTAAACCATTTTTTTATAGACAATATACATCGCTCTTATAACCCAAAGTAAACGGGAACTGATTTGTCGTTAAGAACTGATTCTGCAAAGTACAATCAGTGTAAACTTATTTGACCACACCCTCAAAGTTTTTCAGGTATAATTTTAGGAGACAAAGCCAGACAGCTTATGACGCAGTTGATACTTCACGAAGTCGTAGACTATGACTTAGCTCTAAAGTGCACGTGAATTGAAAGGTTCTGTTACGTCCCATAGAAGTCAGACCACTACGACTACGACTCTTCCTTATCTGAAAGGGATAAAAAGAACAATGGTTATTTTCGGTCAAGTCTTATAGGTTAGTGACCGGCCCCTCGTGGCTTCGGCCGAAGATGTGTCGGCGACATACACACTTACTACGTAAGCATGAAAGCGAGGCCTATGGGCCACCAGATTTCACGCAAACTTGAAAAAAAGTAAGTAGGGCGGCCAAAACAAAAACGATTCGGCGTTTAGAGATAAAAAAGTATCCCCGAAAGATATCCCTGAAGCAGTTATAGTAAATGAACTAGCGTTGGAAAGTGGACGGTGGCGAAACTAACATTCAGCAAGGACCCTTCGAAAATACATGAAACGTCAAGTCTTTCCTATTATCGGAACGATTATTACAAAGCGCAACAGCGCGGCGTTTGTGAGAACTATTTTTTTGTCGTTGTTGTAGGGTGCGCGTCTTCCACTTCATACAATTAATTATGATTGCTATGTAGTTTTTAGACCTCGCTTTCATGCTTACGTCGTAAGTGTGTGTCCCGTCTAGGCTCACTCTCCAGCTTTGGGTATCTCGATGCGCCTGCGGTACTTCCCGGTACTCCCCACCAAGCTATGCGCGTGCGCCCAACCGTCGGGTGAGAAGTACTGCGGGCGCACCGAGATACCCAAGGCTGGTGACTCAACCTACATCTTTTGCACCCTGCGCGCTATCATTAAAAGCTTACATCATAGGCTAGCTTTTGCAAGGGCTTTCACCCCCCGGCCCCCCTTCCCCTTTTGGTTGAACTGTGTAAAAACCTTTTATTCACTTTGGCAATACTCAATAAAATAAAGCTCTCGAGATCTCTTTTCTCATGCAGTATTTTTTTTCTACAGGAAGGCGACAGTGTGAATGTAAATGTTACTGGACCAGGCGCCACTCTCGCTCTAGGATTAATGTTTATGAAGACCAATAACTCGTATGTACTCAATCAGTGAACCACATGGCGCAGAGTACATAGTTATGTTTGACCTTGATTTCAGTTGAATTCACGGCGCGAGTGTGACTAAGCCTCGCAGTACCCTAAATAGGTTTAAAACTCCTCTCGTTTGAATTGCACTTCGTCAGCTGTTAGAAACACCTAGAAAACACTAGAGATGTTAAACTTTTTCAAATATAGCCACCAGACGTATGCAAGAACTTCTGTAATTTTGGTTTATCCTGCTTTTTTTTTTTCAGATCTGTAGCAGCCTGGCTTGATGCTCCTGACACCCAGTTCTTGCTGGATTTCATTCGTCCCGACTTTCTTCTTCTTCGGGTAAAGTGATTTGCTGCGTTGAAAGGAAATTAGTTTTCCTTCGTTTTTTTTTCTTGAGAATTGCCCGATATCCTGGCAATCACAGTCAACAACGAAGTCAGGAGCTGCATATTTCTTGTAACATTACTGATCGTCTTAGCCAGGCTTCCAAATAAATGTGTGCCAAACCAACTCTTATCAAAAGTCACGAACAATCCAACTGTCCAGTCCTGACTCTCTTCCTGTTATTAACCCACAGAAACAGCAGCTAAGAGTGCAAAACACTGCAACCTGCCACTCTGTCCTCACTCATTTGTTGGACTATTCTTTTTTCTTTACAATTCCATCGCGAACGTTTTCCACCAGAAATAGCTACCCTTCTGACGATCAACGATAGAAGTTTCCAATGATAGTTAGCAAGTTATTATTGAATGAGGCTGAGTATCATCTCAAGAAGTATGGAGAGATCCGATCTCCATAATTGACAATTGACGTCATTACTCACATATTGCAAAATTCTTCCAAATTTGGTCGACAGTAGCTGGTTATGATGCGTGAGATTTTAACCAATCAAAAACGGAGAAATATTTTGAATGAATAATAAGTGGTTTTATAGTTAGCTGAGGTTGACAGACGATTTTGTTTGTTTTGTTGTTTGTTTGTTTGTTTTTTTTTCAGCTTTTAAGTAGAGGCCTTATAATGTGGGACCACATTTACCCCTCCACAGACTGGGTGGAAAGCCACATCCCCGCTGTAAGCTTATATCTAACGATTAGTTACTGCAGATGTCAAAGCTAGGGCAATGTACTGTAATACATAGAGACGAGAAGTAAAACAGCGCGAAAACCGGCGCACATTTTGATGGACACCAAATTTTGTGCCTGTTGAACTGTGCGAGGTCAAAAAATACCCTAAAATAAGGAAAGTTTTGAAAATTTTTGAAGGTGACAGCTAACCTTAAGGTCATGGAAAACTTAAAAAGGTCATGAAAAAGATTATGGAAAGTCATGGAATATGAGGATATTAATATGCGCTGCAGAAAATGTTTAGTCGCATATGCAAACGGCGTTTTCGCTTTAACATTGTCTAACACCATTTTAACAGAAAATGTCGCAACAGCAGTAAAGGCGGAAAAGAAACGATTCAAAAAATCTCAAAAACTTGGGCTGTTCATTGCAAACTACAGGTTCTACGTGTGCTTATGCAAAACATAGATACACTTGATTTTATTTCAAACTAACGTACTTGAAAAAGTGCATTATTCCTACGAAAATGAAACATCTCTTGTCGTTGTCAGCTTTAGCAGAGGAAAAAGGAAATCCTATATCAATAGAAAAATCTTAAAATAGATAACAACGAGTTGAATTAGATTTTGCATTACGTATATTTTTCATGTCGTAGTGACGTGAATGTCAAGGCAGATTTCCTTTTTTGCTCTGGCGTGGGCTGTATGTTTGATTGTACAGTGATATTGTTAGTAGAAGTTTAATAAGAGCTGTAAGTAAAGCTTTACTTTTGTTGTTTTAAAGATTGTTCAACACTATGACTCTACTATCGAGCCTAAAGATGCTGACATCGACGTTGAAAGTCTCAGGTTAGTTCATCAAACATTGTAACAGAACAGTAGAAAATAATGGTAGTTCTCGTTCTGATAGGTCTTATCAAGTGAGAACGAATTGCTTATAAAGTTTTAAAGACCAGTAGCAGTACTTGATGCCTTGTGTCTCTATTTCACAGCTGTTCTAATTTTTTTTGACATTATTTCTTTTACTTTCGACTATGCACTCTCATACAAAGAAGCTTGTTGAATTGCGCGAACATCACTTCTTTTGGTAATATTTACCTGTCAGTTTTTTGTATTTCAATCGTGATTTCTAGCTTTTTCAACCATTGCAACAACAGTTTATTATAAAAAAATGTATCCTAATAAAAAATAAACGATATGAAAGAAACTTGACGTTTTGATGGCGTTATCATCATTATCAAAAGATAAGAAATTAACTTGGTTCGTGGATGTATATAGAAAAAGAAAGTGTGAAAAAGAGCATGTTAATAAGCAAACAAGCGTTAAATGTAAAGGTTTAATTTGAACAAAATGTATAGGAAAAAGAAGTAAAGAAATACCTGGGGCCTAAATAAACCGTATGGTTTTCGAGTTAGACTCTAGACAGTGAAATCACTCAGCATCAAATGCAAATGTGTTTGTTTCTTTCAGTCAAGCAAAGGTCAACATTATCGCTGGCTGTTGCATGGCTATGGGGCTGAGATTTGCAGGTTCAGCGAATCTTCAAGCTTTCAACTGTCTGGTATCATTATTTGCTTTGCTGTACTTTCTGTCATACAAATACCAATGCATGCATCTTTATTTCACCAAATAGAATGTGCCAAAGAATGGTTCAATGAATATAAGTGAACATTGCAATGGAAAAATAATGTTGGCAGCTTGCGAAAAGTCAATCAATTGTTCGCATGCCTGCAGGAGCTTAACCACTCCGTACTGGTATTCTTCAGTTCTTCAGTACGTTTTTTGAGCACCCTTACATATCTTACGTGTAGCTGCACCCTCCCCCCGACGAAGGAAAAACGGAGATAGGGAGTTTCCTTCGTCGGGGGGAGGGTGCGGCTACACGTAGACTAACCCTTACACTTATCTCGTCACATCAGCTCTTGTGTGTGCAAGCAACAATGGAGGTCAAACGTGTTAGGACCTCTCCTGTGATATTAGTATTTATTATTAACTTATGACCTTCCCCTCCCACCCCAAACAATGTTGAATTTTGACTAAAATGTTTGTAAATGTGTTGCTTATGGAGGTGGGGGGCGGGGTGGTTCGGGGGATGAAGGGATGAGCCCAAAGCCGATCAGAAGGATGTGTCCCAAGTTCGTTTGACCTCCTTTGAAGTTAAGATCAGTTATTTTGATTGTATACAATTGTAGCGCGTCATTACGTTACAAATCAAGTCTGTTTAGATACAAATGTATTACAGGCATGAATAAGTCTTGCTCAACTGAAAACTAAGCTTACAGCTGTTCTCTTTGTTTTCCAGATGCACTATACCAAATACTGCAAAGAAATGTTGACTAGTGCTGCTGTGGAACAGGTACATTTAAGCTTAGATTTTTCTTTTTCCGAAGGATGTGCTCTTCACAGCACTCGCCTCCCATCAGTGTGACCCGGGTAAGGGGTTCGAATGCTTGAGGCGACGACATTGCGTGGGTCAAGTTTGTTGTTGAATCTCGCCATTGTAGATGAAGAACCACTTTGGGATATGCTACCTGTAAATCTTTATATATTCATTTATTTTTTTGTTTGTTTATTTATTTATTTATGTATTTATTTGTTTATTCTTTCCCGACGAATTTGTGCTATTACTATGCACGGTCCCAAGTTTGACATCATTTTCAAAGACCTTCCAAAAATTATTCAAAAAGGAAAAAATCCTTTTCAGTTATTCCCAGGTTTAATTTAACGCTGTTTTTTTTTTACGTTTGATAGGCTGGTAAACCCACCGTGGAAACTTGTCTTGATACCATTCTTCTGTCGCTTACTATGGTATGTTTTTCAACTCAGAAGAACTATGATTATTAGAGGAGATGAAGAGATGGTTGTGAAAGCCGACAAATATCAAAGTTGAAAACAACGGTGCTGTAATTATGTTGGAAGCTCCCTGACGGTGCACAATCCTTGTTTTTTTGTTCTCAAATTTTGAATAAATAAATTAATACCATGTTTCTACTGATCAGTAAGTTCAAAATGATAGGAATGCTATTGAACGTTGTGCACGGTCAGGTCCAAAAAAGCTAACAAAAACATATAACAAAAGAGTCTAACGGGTTTCATAACCATTCCACTTTAATAACTATGGAAGAAGCTAGTATCCTCTTTGCTCAAAGTTAGCTCCACCAAGTTCAAACGTGTGAAAGCTTCTTGCCCAAAGGACAAGCTAGAATTCATTTTTTCCGAGCCCTGCTCGGTCTTGTACCTTGTTTTAGCCTGTTATATTAAATGCCGTCAATTCAATTCAATTCAATTTTATTATTCACACTTTATAAACTAGGGTATCTAAAAGATAGTAATGCTGCGGCACATTCTGTTGATACTGGCATTAGTTAGGCAGTGAGACTTAAAAGAATCAAAAATGACATTGAATGTCCTATTTACATGTTGGAAAGTACTAGAATAATTACTATCAGTCTATAGAAAGAACTCGTGGGAACATTGTTTAGAAAATGATCAAGTGGTTATCAACTGTGGTTTTCGCACAGTAAATTGTAGGAAATAATAGAAAATCAGATTGTTTATCCATATATTTAATATGCGGTGCACGATATTTTCTCTGGAAACACAATACTTTTCTTGCTGTTTGTTGCACTTTATTAAGTAACCGTTATTTAGCTAGATATTTATAGAAAACAACAACACAAAAAACAGAAAAAAAAAAAGCAATTAATAATTGGGTAGAGCTCGAACCCGGCACCTTCGACTCGACGCGACTACACCTAACCACATCACCACAGAGGCTGATTACAAAATCGTTAGGAAAAGTCTTTCATTTTATTCCTTTTCCATGAAACTTCCGCCGGCAAGATGATCGCCAGCCGCATTAACCGAGCTATTAACAGTGAAAAAACAATGTAAACGCATATTCCATGGCAATGAATGAATGAAAGAACGTAATTATGCTTTTCAAAACGCCGATACACGTCCTCGTCTGCAAAGTAGGACACAAAACATATGTTTTGTTATCTCGATTTCCGCTGTTATTTTGAAGCGAATGGTCAAAATCACATCCATTTTCGGCTCATACAGTTTCTTAAGAATAGCATTGCATGACATTTTCTCACTTTCACATCACCTTCTAGCAAGCTGGAATTTGTATATCCCCCGTGTTGCGGAGTCGAAGAGCAAATGCTCATCTTCTCGTCAGGTTTAAAACCTGGACGAGTCAAAGGCTCTTGAATTGAAATCCAATCCCCAAGTTAACCATCGTACTCATCTGAAAGACTCCTGCGTGTCTTAAAATTTGGTAAGACTTGTAACCGTGCTGTAGAAAATTTGCCACAAAGAAAACTCTAAGTCTGAGCAGCGAACGATGCACTCTCTCACCCACCGAACTTCCCCGTGTTTTTATTTGAGTTGTTCGTGGCGCAATGCACTCTGGTTAAATGCAATGCATTGTGGTAAAAAATGTGGTTAAATGCAATGCATTGTGGTAAAAAGTGATGAATTCGAGAATTCGTCGCCCCTTATATATTTTCTTTAAATCCTGATTATGTTGCTGCTCACTCCCTTCGGTCGCTGCGCAGCAAATATTAACATTATATATAGTAAAGTAAGAATACACTAATAAAGTAGAAGAAGAAGGAAAAAAAAAAGAAAATTAATGGCTTTGGTAGAAGTGTACGGGTCGGTGGTCAGAGGAGCTTAGCTTTCGAGCTAACCACCGCTATATTATGATTGGAAATACATAATAAACGTGCGCTTGGTGCCATGGCAACTATGGACGAGAGCTCTCGTAAGAGGAAACTCTCAGAAGACGAAAAAGGTGTCCGTAACTGGAGCTGGCCGCTTACGAAAATGTAAAAATACAGAGTTTGTATGCTGAAATGGGGGTTGAGTAAAACGCGGTTTTGTGAGGGTGGCCGTAAGTAGAGCTGTCCGCTTACGAGAGTGTCCGTTAGGGTTGATTTCCACGGACTCGTTTTTGGCTATGCACGTTAACACGCGTAGATTTTAATCACGTAAATAGAATAGAGGAAAGACAAAAAGTGCTGAGCTTTAACGAGAAGTTGAGCGCGGTTCAACTTTTACACTTTTCGAGCGACCTTTCATGAATTGCCTCTATTTCATTTGCGAACGTAAATTTTACGCAAGTACGCACGTAAAAATAACGCGACACTGGATATCAACCCTTAAGAGGGCTTCCACTCTATAGGAAATAAAATTCCGCTGTCTGTTGTTAGGTAATGGCGGGAACTGGGAACCTTGATGTACTCAGGATTGCTCGACAGCTGCGTAAGAGACATTCCCCGGATGTTCCATATGGAAGCCACATGGCTGTTCACATGGCTGTTGGTCTTCTGTTCCTTGGAGGTGGAAGGTGTGGAAATTTTTTTCTTTCGCGTTTGTTTGTCGGGTACCATCATCCGTATTGGTTAGAGCACTGAACCGGTATCGCGGAGGCCATGGGTTCGTTTCGCGCACAAGCCTGATTTTTTTTCAGGCTCTCATTTCGCAATTGCAAAAGTTGCCTCTATAACTGCAATCACAGGGGGCCGACTCACAACCTACTGGACTACGAATTATATGGCTTTGTATTGGAATTTATCGTAAGATCGATAAAAGGGTTTAAATGCAATTAAACAGCCATTCAAGTGTACATACCTCATAAAGAGACGTCACTGTGCTGTTTTCTTACTGTTTCTGGCCCTCTAGACAGGGACCCGTGTTTTACCCGCCCTTCCTTTGTAAAACGAAAGAGTTCTCTGGGTACCCCTGTGAATTTGGTTTGTATTGGTATATTGAACGCGCGGCGTGGCAGCTAAGCCAAGAGCCGAGCAACGGCCATCGGTAGTACACTCCGAAGAAGAGCGTATCCACGGAAGCGCTAAGTTCAAATTTTTTGTCACATTTCTCGTCCTTTGGAGGCCATGGCCCGATATCTGGAACTAAATTGACCTTTTCAAGGAAGGAGAAACTTCGGTCTGTGCTCAAGCGAAGTTTCGGAGCGATTGGAGTGGACTGAAGCTAGGTTTTGGAGCTTTTTCTTCGGGTAGCGTAGGACAGCCGAGTTTTCCCTTGTCTTCTTCTTAGTAGGTGAGAAGACAAAACATCAAAACTTCCTAAATTGGCGTTTATAGGCCGGAAACAGTGAAAAAAACAACAAGTATGTACACTTTAATGACTGCTGTGTGCATTTTAACCGTTTTATCGATCTTACGATAAATTCTCATACAAATCCATACAGTTAATTTGGCTTCCATTGGGCTGTTGAGTCTGGGTTCCCTTTGCTGCAATGAACTTACCTTTTTAAAGGGGTAAAGTCCGAAACGTTTTCGTGTGCTTCCACGCGATGCTCATACACCACCGTATTTCGGCCCCGTTTGTATGGACAAGAGTTGTGCTCCCAGTGGAATGCGGCACTTCGTTTCATTTTTCTTCTTTCTTGGATTTTTCGTCTAGGTTCACTCTCAGCACCAGTGGACCGGCAATTGCCGCATTAGTTTGTGCATTTTATCCAAGATTCCCAATCTCAAGCACTGATAACAGGTAACAATTAACCACAGGCAATTTACGAAATAACAACTGATGCCTGGTCCCGAGGGAATGAAAATTAACTAGTTCTCTTAAGTGTGCTGTTATTACTTATATTTCCCATAAAGAAAAACTTCTTTATGTACAAATTTATGAACTAATTAATTTTCAGCGACCGGTCAATATTCATGCGTATTAAACAGTGAACTGTTATCACTTCTGGTTAACCTCTGACGTCAGAGAATATTCATTGTTGCCCACACATACACTTTTGGCGGGAAACAGTTTTGTTCAGCGATGCCATGTGACCTCAGAGTAACCAATGAGACCGTGCGCTGTTAGAGATGAAATTCCAGTCACATAACATCATATATATGTGTAAACAAATTGTTAAGTGAAAATGAGAAATAATTTCACGCGCATTTTCCAGCACCCTGAGGCTTGCGGGTAAAACTCACAGCTGGTTGTATGACTGTTAGTTATAATCGTTGCAGTCATCTGAAAAATTTGGCTTATCCGGGATTCTGCCCTTGACGGTGAGAAATTTAGGTCTTACAGGGCTTCATTGATCACATGTTATTTCTTTAGATACCATCTTCAAGCATTTCGACATTTGTACGTCTTGGCTGCAGAGCCTCGAGTCCTTGTACCGCGTGAAGTTGACACAAAGAAGGCCTGCTACGTTCCTCTTGAGGTCACCCTAAAGGTTGGCAATCAGCTTTTTTTTCGTGTGCGTAGAGGAAGCCTTTTTCAATTGTATTGTTGCAGTCTTTTTGCCAGAATCCGCGTTACCGTTGTCCAGTGGAGGGGCAACAGGTTCCCCTTTTCCCGTCCGCTGGACAAGCGTAACGCGACTTCTGGGAGCAAGACTGGTATTGTTGTTTTGGTGATTGTTTTCAATTGCTGGTTTACAAAGGTCGAGAGTATATTTCGTTTCTCTTGCAGGAAACTCAGTTTTACCCCGAGGCCAGTTTAAAAATGACGGCGCCTTGCATTCTTCCCGAACTTCAGCTTATAAAAAAGGTAAGTGAATTGGCAAGAATTAATTATTGCATTGTAGGATTCTAAGGGCGCTTTCTATTTGTTAGAACTGGCCGGCCGGACCATCGCCCGACCAGTCAGTTTGAAAATGAAATAGGCCTTTTCCTTCGTGCATACTATTTAGGATTTGACTGATCTGGCTGGAGAGTTTTGATTAAAAGGGAAATTTTCATTGCGACGGGAATGGTCTGGCCGGTCGGTTCTAGCAAATGGAAAGCACACTAAAACGATTTGCCCTTATGCGTTTAGATATTTCCTCGCCTTCGTCCTTGCTAGCTTGTGGCCCGGGCGTGGCGAGCAATAACTAGCCTACTTATCCAACAAATAGTCGGAAGACGCCTGGAAAACTCAACTGAAATTTGTAGAATAACCCTGGTTTTCTATCGTAGGTTCGTGTCGCTAGTGTCCGCTACTGGCCTGTTACAATAGATTTTACAGAAGACAAAGGTAGTACATGGTAAGGTGGACTATTTTTCCTCCTTGTAGCGTAGACCTGAAGTTAAACATGTTTTAAAGCAGTTTACTTGAACACCATTTAAAATTGTTTCCTCTCTAAAAGCTGCTTACTGATTTGTGCCGACATCAAAAAAAGTGCAAATAGAACCACACGTTAAGGATCACTTGAATCGGGTGTTAAAACCAGACGGTCAGTTCCCTTTTTTTGCTTTTCATTTTGTCTAACTTATTTAATTAAACATAATCAGTCGTTAGCAAAGTTTGTTGAAGGTCGTAACATTTCTGAGGAGAAAGTTACTGCCCTGGTCCTGCAATGAACAGCTAGACTAACGCGTAGCATGGATCGTCACGTAGAAATAGCGAGTCTTTATCATCAGGGGATGCAAAAATAGCAGTGTCCGTAATTAGTACTTCATGCTAAATGAAAACATTAACGATCATTAAAAATAAAGCAGGTTTGTTTCTAATCTTCCGTATACAATGAAAATAGACAGAAATTTTCTCACGAGGAAAGTGTTTGACAATGTCAAGCGCGCTTATGCATACTCCTTTTAGTGCCACTCAGACTTATACAATTTGACAATTAAAATTTTCTTACTTATTCCAGCCTGATTAAATCCAACCTGGGAACGTTATTCGTGAAAAGAAGGACAGGTTTTTTACCTTACGCTGACGATCCTAAGGTTGGTGGTCACAGTTCATGATGTCTGTTTGTCAGTATTGACAAATAAGGTAAAATTAATCACCACTTGACCACTAAAGGAAACGGTGAGCCAATCATAGCTCAAAGAATAATCATGTACGTTGAATGGTTGTCCGCGCTTCACGCTGAATTAGTGTTTTCCTGTGGTTCATTCTGATAAACGGAATCACTGCTGGACCAGTAAAAGAAACGATGAGCCAATCATAGCTCAGATTGTAATCTCGTGCGTTGAATGTTTTCCCGCGG
The DNA here is from genome assembly GCF_958299795.1 of Porites lutea. Taxonomy (NCBI): domain Eukaryota; kingdom Metazoa; phylum Cnidaria; class Anthozoa; order Scleractinia; family Poritidae; genus Porites; species Porites lutea. The sequence continues at coordinate 22,185,587 of NC_133207.1, forward strand.
TTCTCGCTCACTCTGTTTTCTCGCGTTTCACGCTGACTCTGTGTTTTCCCGCGCTTCACGTTGACTCAATGTTTTTCCGGAATTTCTGCGATTCACATGGGTCACATTCTTCCTAACGCCTGACAATAGATGCTTGATTTTTTGCTTAGTTCGGGACTTTTGTAAACGTCCCTTTTGACGTAATTTTCCTTTGTTGTTCAACAGGGACACAGAAACATCCTCGCAAAAACCTTTTCCGCCCAAACGGAACAGGTAAGAAGTCTCAAAAAACGAGAGGTTTTTGGAAAGTTATAAGAGTTCCCCTGCACATCTCGCAGAGTTCACATAGCTAAACTTGGTATCTTAATGTCTTCTTTGAGAAATATCGCCATCCATTGTACTGTCTCTATATTGAAAAGGAGTCCTTGAATTAATTACCCCCAGCATTCTTTTAAAATTTGTTTGTTTGTTTGTTTTTAGAAAGAAGTCGTGCGAAGTTTTTCGTCCGATCCAAACCTTGTCGCATTAGCCGAGTTATTCGATAATAAACACATCTCAAGTGACAAAGTAAGTACCTTAGTAGCAGCCACGGCAAAGTGGTAGTATTTAATCGCTTTAGTGCAGTAAAAGTAGGACGAAGAGATATGCGATTTTGGAGAGGATGAATATTACTACACACACGGAGGATTTAGGAAGGAATTTTAGACAGGAATAATTTAACTATTACAAATATTCCCTGAGGGTTGCTCTCTGTGAAATTGAGTGTTAAATTGCCTAGTCCCTGTACGGCGTTTTCCCAGTCCCTTTCGGTCAATTCCAATGTCAATGTTAACGCCTTTTGTGAGGTATATTGAAGTGTTATTTGTTTAATTCTACTCTCAAGGAAAAAAAATTAAGTTCATTCATAGAGTCTGCCCTGGTGGAAAGCGTCACAGAAGAGAAGCCAGACGTGCTCAAAACGCTTTTGCGCATGTGGCAGGTAATGTAGTTTGCTGGTCATTAGGGAGCTTTAGCAACGACAAGGGCAACGGCAACGAGACCGGCAAAAAAGCAATAGGCTTAGATTAGCAAAACAACAACTTTGCACGTGCATCACGCTTTTTTGTACATTTCTAAGCCGTCGTTGCACTACTACAACGGCAAAGTGCCTAATTTCACGTTTTGTCGAGGACGAGAACACAAGACAACAACTTTCGTTTTCTTTTCTCGAACTTTGATACAGTCCTTTAGAATTGAACTCCAAAGAAAATTTGCCAACATTTGACGAATTAAACGAGATGGAATAAGCGCGATTAAGTTTGAGGTGGCGCAAATTCATTTTTAAGTGATGTTTTCGAAGCAGTTGCTGTTGTTGCTGCTTAAGCTGTAGCTTCCAAGGGACGGTGGAGGCAGCCTAGTGACCATTTTGTGGTTTCGCGTGAGACTGGGTCGGTGTGTTGTCGAATTGCACTCCGGGACGATTCCGGGAATGTTTTGAGGACGCTATCGCTTCTTTTATTGGTTATTACAAGTTTGCACAGGAAACTGGGGCAAAATTCGTCCCCCAAAGCAACCTTGCGTGCAAGCTCTTTCGGTGATCTCTGGGCTCGAATGGGAGAACAAGTACGGAGGAAAAGAACAAGGGTAGGGGAGAGAGACCTCCTTGTTCTTTTTTTGTTAATTTTTGGGCTCCGAGCCCCTACTCTCCGAGCCAAATGTAAAGAGCAAAGAAAGGGAGAGTTAGAGAACTTGTTCGCAGGGAATTAATTCCGCCTCCTCTCATTGCGCACCCCTAAGCAACAATAAAAGCCTATACCAGACAAAACTCAGCTGCATATTCGAGACTACATATCAGGAGCCAGACTCACGAGGCAATCTAAAGATGAAGTGAAGTCAAAATATATGTTGCGTATTTGTACAATCATCCTACTGTAGTAAGCAATGCTTAAGATTACTCAGACTTCGGAAATCTGGCTGCATATTCTTACTCTATTTGGACCAAAACAGGCCGGGCCAAACAAGGAGGAAAAAACCTACTGGAAAATTATTATAGTATTGCTTAATTCTCGCAAAGAATTCAGGAGCTCTAATTTCAATACAATCAACTTCCTTTCGTTAGAAGGTACGTCTCACTTAACACTGGGGCCGTTTTTCGTAGTATTTCGGGAAATAATTTTTAAGACTTTTGTTGTGCGAGAATAGTTATGGTATCCCTTATATCTTTTCCATCATGTCAATCACAATTCGCAACACCAAGAAAATTGCCCTTTTTACAGCGTATATTTTGTAACCTACCGTTTGTCACTCTTGTAGATCACTCACAGTTTGGATTTTAAACCTGAGTCGAGCTTGGTGTGGCAAATGAAGTTGGTTATAACATTTTATAAACATGCATTTCCAAGGATCTCCGGAAACTTACTCAGAAAGGTTAGTTACATATCGTTAATTTCTCATATCTTATTGGGAAACTCAATAAAAATTGAAGGTAAAGTAGATACACTAAAACTATTTATTTTTTGTGAATCGCGAGCCAAATATAATATTCTACGATTGTTGGAGCCTTTTTGCATCCATTTTAAAGGACAGGAAGACCTGGGCGTAACTTTTTTTTAGTTCTCACGTGGGCGCTTTCCATTTGTCAGAACTGGCTGGCCTTACCGGTCAGTTAGCAAATGAAATCCACTATTTCCAAAGGGTTCTTGCTGAAAAACCACCTCCTTCGTGTATACTATTTAGAATTTGACTGATCTGGCTGGATAGTTTTCATGAAAAGTGAAATTCTAATTACGAATGGTCTGGCAGGTCAGTTCTGACAAAATGGAAAGCACCTGTAGGGCCTGTTTACATGGAGGTGGGGGACCCCAGGTAGGTGAGGTAACCCGCTTGTCCATATAATCTCTCATTTTAATTTGATCATGTTTACATGATAGGTGGGGTGACCCGCCACGTGTTACCTCACCTATCTGGGTTCCCCACCTCCATGTAAACAGGCCCTTAGAGAAAAATGTTTGGGTTAGGAGAGGGGTACTGGGAATGAACAGTTTCCCTAATCTTAAACGGATTGTAAAATTTAAGGGTGTTCTTGAGTACTATTATGACAAATGAATTTGCTCATAAACTGAGGCATCAGATTGTTATGTGACAACTTGACACATATTCAGACTTGACAGTGGTTTCAACTCTTCCTCAATTCTCTACTAGGCGCCATCGCCTTGTTGTCGTCCGTCAGGAGATTGTCACCGCTGTTCAAAGTAATTCCTGGCGCGTACCAAATGAATAGGCCACTTCCGAGTTCCAAAAACCCTCACTTTCGAAATGAGGCTAGGTGCACAACCTTTCTTGTGAAAATGAGTTTTATTTGCATTAAAATGAAAAATGATTTCCGTATCAAAGGCTGAGCACATATCCTCGTTTTGAAACAGCAGTCCGGGGGAACTCGGAAATGGCCTATTTGAACATAAAACTAACCCTGTCCTGTACACCATAAAATACATTCGTCACGTTAAAAATGTCCCGAATTTCTTCCCAAAAGCCACTCGTTAACGCGGATTTAATCACCGAGTACAAATTTCATTTGGAGGATGCAATCGATCGCCTCATGAAGAAAAGTAAGTTTGAAACTACTCTATTTTCGAATTAGAAGAGTGAAATTTTATGTGGGCATTTGATTCAAATAAAGAAAGTCTTGCAACCTTGTTAAACAGTTTAATAACTCTAGACAGTTTTTTGGGGTGGATAGAGTTTAATACGTGCTGAAGTAATTCTCATTTCTCTTGAGCACTTATTCGTTGTATCATCAAAAGAGCAGTTTCATTAGTGTAGAAAAAGTACTCACTTCCGCTGTCGCACATTAATTATTATTTTTTTTAGTAAACTTTCTTTAACAAAAAGATCGGATGCCCTCTGCTCGAAACAAAGGACGTTCGAGCAGGCCTGAAAATAATTTTTCTTTGTAGAAAGAAGACATATCTGATGTGGTCACTAATTTAGTTGGACAAACTTGAAAAGTTGTCGGGCATAGATTATGTTGACTTCTGATTTCTTTAATTACATTTACTGCGCAAATTTTCAGCTACAAAATGACAGTCTTAATGATTGAGTATTTGATCTGTCCGGTCATCAAATCTGACCGTAAGTAGGATTTCTTCGGACACGGGCAATTTTAGACATCGTCCGTTGACCGACTGTTATTTGCAACTCTGTTCGAGTGGTTATTTGTGGTTGATCTGATGGAATGATTGTTTTGCTAATTTGTAGATTCAGTATCAGCGAGAACATGCTACGACGCCAACGAACACAAGAAGTTCTTCTGTCCCGCGATGTGTTGCTTTGCTGTGTATCACGACGTTCCTTTGCCGCATTGCTTGCCGTCTGCAATCCAACAAGGTAAACTATGGCAGTCAATTTTATTAAGGCATAAATGATACTGAGAATTTGGCATTTTTTAAACACAATCTCTGGTGGCGGATGATTGCTGCGGCAGTTGCCTCATCAGTAGTGTTTCTACGCTATACGCCAAGCTACAAGTAGATTGCTTTGTAATGGACGCGTTAAGTTATTCTTTGCCTTAAATCAGTCACTAGGTGCTGATAAGGCGATAGGAAGAAGTTTCCCCTTCCCCACAAAGAAATATCGTCGCTTCTACCATTGTGGCTCTCTTTGCTTCTCTTCTCCGAGCCCCTTTCTTTGAACACATGCTAGCCCTCCCTTACTAGCACGGACGCCACCAGGGAGAGAGAGTTTCCTTCTCCCATACTCATCATTCTGTCTGTCAACTCTTTCTTCCTATCGTTTTATTCTTCAAAACGATTAGCGTGCGTCACAGACGAAACTAAACTCTGGTCAATGGAGGTTAAATTGCGTCTTCGACGCAGGCTAAAAGATAATTTATAATGGGACAGAAAAAAAAAACAAACCCTGGAAATTTTCATTAGTCTGCTGCGAAACTCAAAAATACGCAAGCGTTTCGTTTACGATGTCGAGCTTTTCCGGAACAGGTCGGTCCACGAATTCTATCGTTCTAAATCGTTGATGACTTTGGAACCCAAAAACCTCTGAATGGTCGAAAAAAAGGAGAATCTTAATGCAGAACTTCGAAGGTGAGGCTAACTGGTCGGGTGTTGTAAACTTTCATTGTATGCAAATAAGTCTTGTGACGAGCATGTGGTTTATTTTCGGCGATGATTGAAATGACGCGCCATGTTCATCACGCGTTTCTGCTCTTTGGCAATGATGTAATTTCTCTCGAATCGAGTCCCTTGATTTTCATGTATTTACACATGCGTACTGAATCAATTCAGGAACAAATCGTTGAATACGATATAAAAAGTAAATAACCTGAAGAATACTCGACCGTGGGTAAAGTAGGAAGTGAAAAACTTTTAGCGAGGAAATGTTTCGTGTAGAATTAATGGCCTCCTCATTTCTTATCTAATCTCCAAGCAAGCTAGCGAGACTTGCCCTTTTAAGAGCGTTCTTGTTGGTTCTTTAATTCCTTGTCACCTTAGTTGCTGTTTTTCGTTGTTCTTCGCAGATCTCTCCGGCCTTCCAATGATGTTACAAGAAGTGGGTGATCTCCGATTTGCCTTGTCTTCCTTGCTGAGACTGCAGACGCAGAGCTAGTACTCGGTCCTCTTTGCGTGTTCAGAAGAACTAAGAGATCCAAGATATATTGACAGGAAGCATCCTCAATCCCATAGTTCTTCTATTTGACGCAAGTGTCACACGGGTTTGTCACCAGTCTTTCCGGGCCAGTCGAGTTTTTGTCATTGGACCGTGATTTCTGGATTCCAATCGTTAGTGGGATTCCGGATTACGCAAGCAAAAATTTCCTGCATTCCGGAATCCCGATTCCCTTACATTAGGCGACTAGATGTACTCCAATGAAACAAATTAAACATTAACTTAAAGAATAAGAGAGACCTTAAAAATAACCTTCCAAATAGTCTCAACTAGGCAAACGTCAGATTCGAACTGACAATAAGCAGACATTTTACAAACTGTCGAAAATAGCTCTTATGGTTGAAATTGCCATGAACTGAAACTCTTACTCAGTTTCTATTTTGTGTCATTATAAGGAAGATAGCCTGTGTACAGGAGTCCCCTCTCCCCCAGAAAAAATCGGGAGAGGAGGCGTCTGTGAATCGCCGATGTTAATCGTGTTCCGGTGGACATTTGCATAAATTATTATTTTTTTGTTTTTTTTCTCGTAAAAAAATAAAGGAATTATTACTAAATTTCTTGCGGTCAGAAGATGATTATGTCGAAGTCTCCCGTCTTATTAAGTTATTTAATACTTTAGGTTAGCCTCTCTTCGTAATCGTTATGTACTTGCCTTGTTTTATGTTAGTTTAAATTCTATTTACTGTATAGTAGTGTCTTCACTGTTGTTTAGTCCATCTATATATAAATCTTGTTTTGTAATATGTCTTCAGCTCCCCCCGCCTCGATTAGTTTTTAAGCTATTTGCGGGTGGGAAAGTAATGTAATTAGTTATTTTCCAATTGTCAATAAAATTTGTTGTTGTTGTTGTTTGTTGTTGTTCCCGCTTCCCCCGGAATGTTGGGGAAAAGCCTCTGATTGGTTGTAATGTTAATGCCATGACGCAAATAATTTCTGGTGTTGTGATTGGTGAATGAATCTCAGTGTAGATTCCCCGGGGAACCTGGGAACGAGGTTGCCTTTGAAGACAGCTTACCGCATTTATATTTGTTTACTTGTTTTTCGGCTCTCTGGAATAGGCATGTTAAGATAACGGACCACCGATGCTTGCTGCACCGGTTACGGCTGTGTCTGTTCTCTGCTGGTGGCTATTGTAAATAAAAGAGAAGGACGTACAGAATTCAACGCTTAATCAGAGATCTTATATCTGGATTTTAGAGTGGACATTGCGTGAAAATAAAAAAAACCGCTTTTGAGACAAAAGGACGACAAGAATTCCACAGGTAAGGTAATTCAACGTTTATTTAACATTATTTATATACATACTCAGCAATATATCGCCATAGGTCAAGCAAACGGTAAATCTAGTACATTTACTATCAAATTTACTATCATTTACTATTTTTGGTCAAACCAAAAACCACAGGAAATCGATGTACAGTAAACAGACCGACGGAAGACCGAAGAATGTGTTACAATCTTCCAAAGCATAATATACTCGTTGTAAATGACATTTTAGCTACAATCCCGGACAAAACTACTTGAGAAAGTTTTCCCCATCATGTCCACTTTCCTACGCAACAAAACTATTTCCAAAACGACGCCTTTGCGGAAAGAAAACTCCTTCCCCCAATTCAATGTTGCTTCCCACAAACGCCCAGGGATCAGGCTTTCTTTTGAATAGATGGTTTTCACTGTGACGTCATCAAATTGTAAAGTCAAAATAGCGAAGTTTTACGAATTCTTATTTACACTAGGTTGAAGATAAACAAAAAGTAAATCTTTGTACAAGTTTCCATTTCCGTAGCATGTTTCATTCCGAAAATACAGCAATTTGAACTTCCGAGTTTTCACAGTGCGTGACACCAAAACAGGAATGCTGTCTCGTTGAAAAAAGTCTCTCCTCTTGATTTTCAGCAGTATAAACACTTCAAGTATTAGAAGATATGTTTATGCGTACGTATGCTAGTTGTCGAGTGAAAAGAAATAGTTTTTGTAGAAAAAGTGATCTCCAGATGTTTTGGTTGATTTCCGGCGGCCATATTGGTGCACCAAAACGGTGCACCAATATGGCGTCTCCATACAAAGCTCTACAAAGGTGCGTGAAACGCTTCGGTAAATAACTCAGAAACTGTGGGCCACAAAGACCTGAGACCTGACATTTCATTTTCTTGGCTTCTTCCACTGGACGGTTTCCAACTTAATTTTTTGTTACGTGACAGTGAAAACGATCTATAGATCCAGATTTAGAACATTCTAGGCAATTTTTGCTTCTCAGAACAGATATTTCACAGAAGACAGTCGTTGGGTGCCCCTGAAATTTTTGTGTCTATTATTGTGTATGTATTGAGGGAATTTTCGATCATTTTGGCTCGGCCATAGGAGCGTAATAGCAAAAATTTTGAGCATTAAGTATTAGCATAATAGCAAAAAATAAAAGAACAATGTGCCAAAGTTTAGGACTGAACAGTTTACATCTCTTTTGTCATGGAAAGCTTTAATTTAATACTTTAGTTCTTAATACCAGATAGGAAGGGAAAACTAAGAAGCAAAACTATTAAAACTGAGGTACCCAAAAATATTATTATATTCCGCTTGAGTAGTTGAAGTCTGGTTGAAACCTGACCCTTGGCAAATGATAGTCCTTCATTAACGCTTGGAAACTCCTGATCGGGAACGTTGCAACCAAGGAACCTGCATAAAGGTTTCCAGCCTTTTTTCACGTTGTAAATCAACAGCTTTTCTTTTGGGATGACTGCTAGCACTCGCTCGTTGTGTTCACGATACCTCTTCTTGGCTACAACAGTCGATTTTGGATTCATACTTCCAAACGCTGCCACGCAAGCCGGATCTATGAAAGACTTCATCAGAATGTGAACTTTATGGGCAAATACTCGTACAAGCCAGTCAAGGAAGACTCTACCTAGAGCTCCATATCCCCCATAGGTTGTAGCGTGTTCAATGTGCTTTGCCCAGCTTTGTACCCACACCTCTTCATTATCTCTTATCGATAGAATGACTTTTGCGTTAGGGAAGGCAGCGTAAATTTCTTCATACCAAAACGCCACTGGAAGAGCGATAACGGCATCAACTCCTTCGTACATATGGCCAAAATCAGGTAATTTTCCTTCACCATAAAGATCGACCCATTGTTTGTAGTGGAATTTTCTGTGCTCCAAATGATCATAGACCCTGAGGCCTAAAATCCTGAGAGCTTTAGCCAGGGACTTGGTTCCCGTCTTACTTAAGCCAGCGCATATGACCTTCATGTTCGGTAAGGAGGAAGGCAAATTATTACCCTTACCCCGTGTACTACTGAACTTTCTTGAACTGGTATGAAGCCTGCTGCATCAGACTCTTTCGTGCCTCTCTCCTTCGCAGAGGCTCCTGCTGGGTACTCAGGCCACTTAAAGCATAACTATCTAATTAAATATGCATATTTTGATAAAATGCTATTTAGAACGGTCTGCTTCTATCAATGATCGTGAAAATTGAACTACAAATGTAGCTTAATGGCTTTAGCAATATGAGAGCATTTTAGAAGCTCAAATTTTCGTCACGTAACTGATAATTGAGAATTAACGGTCAAAATATTTACTCTAAAACGAGGAGAGGATAACGAAAGAGCAACAAGTTCTTTTAGGTACATTTCAGAGGCTATGAAAAAAGGTTCTTATAAATTCGCCTTGTATGTGTGTTTACGTTAAATAAAGGGAAAAGAGTCACGTGACTTATTAATTAGTTAAATAGCTAATAGGATAAATACCATTTCCAATCATACAAGGCGAATTTACAATTTACACTGTTTATGTAACATTTTGGTAGTGAAAAGTCCTAAGATTAAGGTTTGCAACCCTTCCCCATTTTAGAAATCGTATTTTGTAACGTCATTGACGAAGCGATGTCATGTGTTATTTGAAATCCCGTTTCACGTGATTTTTTCGTTGAGCCACATTCGTAGTTCACTTTTCAGGAGCACTGATGGAAGCAAACCGTTCTAAAAAGCATTTACTAAAATATCCATATTTAATTAGGTGGTCATGTCTTAAGTGGCCTGAGTATCCCATTAAAAATAGCAATAATAGAAAAAATAGAAAGTGGAATTCTAATTACGACGGGAATGGTCTGGCCGGTCAATTCTGACAAAATGGAAAGCGCCTTTAGGGCCTGTTTACATGGAGGTGGGGAGCCCCCGGTAGGTGAGGTAACCCGCCTGTCCATATAATCCCTCATTTTAATTTAATCATGTAATATATCAAACATGAGATGCACTGTTTCATCACCAGATGAAACACCGAGAAGAGAGTTGAAAATACGACGCGCAGCGGAGTATTTTTGACGAACTTCGAGGTGTTTCATCTGGTGATGAAACACTGTGTCGAATGTTTGATATTTCTTCTCAAACAAAATCATTTTTGAAGGAGAAATTAAGGATGCAAAAATGAGCAGTTTTTCATCAGATATCCAAACACTCATTAAACATTAATTTCCTTTGAATTTTCTTTATGAATTATTAATGAGTTTGAGAAGTTTACATGATAGATGGGGTGACCCGCCACATGCTACCTCACCTATCTGGGGTCCCCCACCTCCATGTAAACAGGCTTGCTTACATTTAAAAATATCGCATAGTTTGATATTTCAACCTTCACTTGATTCCTCATCTAGATTTCCAGGAAATGACCTCATTTTGGCTAATTTCTAGCTTGTTTCCCGTCTTTTCGATCCAATTAGTTTATGGTTTTTATTTGCAACTTAAAATATTTGTAACAATGGTATGGAATATCTCCCAATTCACAGGTGTTGGTTAAAGTAAACATCTATTGTTGTAATTTCTGCTCTCTACCGCGAACTGTATTAATTTTTAATTTGTCCTCTGAGGTTCCAGTCACGTCCGTAGTTAATTTATGGAAAAGTTTTAGCCAATCATTTTCAATGAAGAAGCTTAAAATAACACCCTCTGTAACTCGACAACAACCTTAGATCTTGAAACTGTGATTTTAGTGCTTTCCTATCTGTTCATATGAGAAAGTCTGTTTACTAGTATATATTGTAGTTTTTATATTGTTCTCCTTGTTTTGTATTGGTCAGTTGACCTAAGGTTAATAGTGAAAACTTAAGTAGAAAAACTATTTTGACAAAGTAATTATTTCGAAGGTTTCTTGCTAATAAGGTTGTCTTAACCAAGCAGATTAGACTTACGTCAGCATTAGTTTACACTAAGCAGATCGTTTTCTGGCTGGTATAAAAATGGGTGTAACACTAATCTACCACAAGAAAGAATTATAAGCTAGGAGCTGAAAGTTATTTAACCACCAGCGAGTCATAAAAAGTTGTTTGTTGTAAAGGCTAGCTAGCAGAGCCGTAGTTAGCGGGCGAGAGGGGGGAACAGTTGTCCCCCCCCCCGGTTTTTTTGAGCCAGACAAATCAAGCCTGTGGACGGATTTGTCTTCTTTAGACTCAGTTATTCTGGTAATAGTAACTTGCAATTGTTTGCCATTTTCATGTTTGAGGTCGATTTTTCGGGGGCATATATATTTCATGACAAGTGCTGAAAATAACGTATCGCAGCCTCCAAATTTGAAAATTTTCTGGGCGAGACCTCCCTACAAGGCTCGTGTCTTCGGCACCCGCGATATTGCAAAAAAGCTAGCTACGACCGTGGCTAGTCCGGGTCAAAAAATCTTTCAACACCGAATAACTTTTCCTGCCGACACGAACACCTATCCGATATGTGACTCTTCACTTTACAAATCACCGTCAGTGGCGGATCCAAGGGGGCCCCGGTCTTTCTTATATTTAGACCAAACCGAGGCTCGAAGGGCCGAAAGAAATTATTTGAGACCGTCCCCTCCCCCCCCTCCACCCCCGTTATATTTCAGTTGTGCATCCCATGCAACGGCCATTTCCTTTCTACAGCAGAAGGATTTATGCTGATATCAAAGATGCAATTTCATGTGTTTCGCATTCCTTCTCCGCTTGCCCAGAAGGATCGAGGTCCCTTTGGGAATAGGGGGAGTCTTCGTATCCCCTAGAAACTTAGACAGACCATCTCAGAGGGCACACTGGTTAGGAAAAAAAATGTCAATCTGATAATTTCTATTCTTTGGTTCACTTTATATATGTCACATTTTTATTATTAAACCTATGCATGCTCCGAAAACTTTGCTCAACATCCCAGAAGTCTCTTTTTTAATTAATAATCCCGTACCTTGTCAATTTCCCCCCCAATATCCCAGTTTATTACCATCCTGTATTCAGGAGTGTAGCGTCCATTTACGCACATACGCCCGTGCGTGTGCGTACATGTACAGCTGAAATATATATATAGTTACACTTGTGGTACTGTATATATAGATATTCTAGCCGGATTTATGAAAACCGCACCAGCGGGCTCCTGGAGGCCACACACCTTAAACCGACTCAACTAAAGTAAATATTGTCAAGAAACTCAGCTCTTACTCATGGTTCTCTTAAGGTGACTCTCTTCTTGGTTCCTGATTAGCAAAAGAAACATTCAAGTCCCTCAAAAAGACACTCTGGACTTGGCCATACACTCTAGCTGCTTGAAGGCTCTAAATGACAGAGGATGCTTGAGACTTAACCAAGTTCTAAGAAGAGAATTTGACATGACAAACTAAAGGCAGACATGACGAGCGCACTGACTCTCCCAGAGCAAGACTAACGGACAGTACCACGCTTTTGCAGCACTTTGCCCCCCTAGGGACTGACATGGAGGCCCCTTCCCAACCCATGGCGAGTTAGCTCAGGGACTGAGCTTGACAATGAGACCAACCAGGACAGCAAGTCTCCTATGTTTTTTCTCACTGCAGTGACGAGCTGGCTATCGCCAGGTTCCTGTGCGAATATTCTGGTCCGTTTTGAGGTATGTTTTCAAAAATTCGGCTAGATATATATTTTTATTTTCTGAAAACGCGTTTTTTATCATTTCATCGGGATGACTGATAGATTTTTCGCACTATATACTGTAGTGTCTTTGTGTTAGTATTTCCTTTATCCTTTTATCATTCCATAATTCATATGGCCTCCCTGGCCTTTTTTCCTTTAAACTTTGTACCTTACCGACAACACCAGATGGGTAAAATAGACCACTAACTATTTCATTTACTGTGTATTAATTTGCTCTCGGGGAGCGTATCGAATGACCCCAGACGCCCCCTAGGTTGGGCCACCCTCAGCTATTCAACTTTTCTTCCCCGAGTGCGTACACCATCAAAATCTCACGCTAACATTAATTTTGTCCACATGGCCAGACCCGCGTCTAACCTGAGATCACGCGTTATTTATTTATTTTTTTTTTGGCTTCTTTGGCCCGAAAGCAGTTTACTGAGACAAAGGGAGAGGGCATGATCGCAGGCTAACCCGCGTCCCACGTCCTTAACAAGTCCTTAACCCACGTCCCGCACTTGATGATCGAACCAGTCCCCCTCTCCCATGTTTACTGCAATGGGATTGGCACGAGAACGTTTTCGCGCCTTTTACGACTGCAAATAAAAAAACATGGCTTCCGCAGTTCGGGGAAAGATAGTTTCTGTGTTCAAATTACACGGCCTCTCGCTCAAAACAGAGGCAACAAAGTTTCTGACAGAAGTACTGAGCCCCCTGACTGAAGTTGAGCTGGAGGATTGGCTCGATAAAATTGTAGAAGGCGTTCAGAAACAACCATTATCTTCCTCCCTCGTCGATCGAGAAATCGCCGAGCAAGCTGTACAGGAGTGTAGTCAGTCATCGGAGGACGACAGTGATAAAGCTTTCACTATCATCGACGCTTTCAGCGTGCCGAGATTTACCTTCAATCCGGACAGGAAAAAGTTTCTTCCGAGCAGTGGATGTGTGGCACTGCATTCCAATAATGCAAATGCTAAACCGGAGGTAAGCTCACCGGCAAGGCAAGGTTCAGACGCCGATATTTTCATGAGCCGAACCCAATTCGAATTAAGGCCGACCCAAATTATTTAGACCGGCTGAATTGATTCAGACGCCGATCTTAATCGCAGCTGAACTAAGCTCAAAAAGGGAAAAATGCTGATTTCGGTCAAACTGCTTACAAAATACGTTATAATAATTTATGCTTTAGGCTCAGTACATGAAAAGTTCGTCGTCTGAATCAAAGCTGTTCCAAAGTCGTTACAGGGGAAATGTTCGGCCAGGCTAGACGAAAAGAACGGCTGAACAGTTCCAAATTGAAACAGGCGTTCCTAATTGGGGGGGTGGGGGGTCCTGAGGTGCCTGTGACCCCCCCTTGGTAGGCCTTCTTTTGAGCAAACAACCTACAATATTCAGGTGGCGATAATGCCATGACAATATCTTGGCCGTAAAAGCCATTGTTGAAAAGCCCCCTTTTTTAAAATTTCTTTTTTGTAAGGTATTTTCGTCAATGGCTCTTGTCTTTAGTTAATATGGGCCTACATGCCGCGATAATACGACTGAGCCCGCTGATGCACGAGGGAGAGCAGCGGTATAAACCATATATAGTCGGCTATCCCCGGATGGTGTCCCTGTCGGTGACCCCCCCTTTGAAAAATCCTGGCAACGCCCCTGTGTACTTAATTCAATGTATTAGGTTCGGCTATTGAAAAGTTTGGCATCTGAACCGGGCCTAAGTTCTTCATAATGAGCTCAAACCCCTCCCACCAAAAAAGGCGAAGGCAGCAAAAATAGGTCCAGACAATTGAAAATAAAATGCAAATATCGAGGCAAAGTTTAAAAAGGGAAACATTGAACTCAGAGCTAGAATTTTGCCTCCACCCTCTCCTCCCACGAATTTAATACTCTGAGCCTGTTTAGGTGGTCCTTTACCTGTGAGGGTAGTTAGTGTTGAAGAAACTGAGAATCATTCTAAGTTGAAACCCTTAAAACCTCAATTTCATTTTGACCTAAAACGCCTGCACTGCTCTTCCCACTCTTCATACAACTCCCACAGTGTCTGGTTTGAAACATTTGAAAACCTTTTATAATAGCCTTGGCAGTTTCAATAAAATTCAGCAGAGGCAACTTTGAAGTCTTTTTGTAACAGCCAAACAAAGCAAAATTTTTTTTCTGTTTTGTTTCAGCCTCGCTCTCATTAGAGGCCCAGGGCTGCGTTGCCCCAGCTACACTGTATTTTGAGTGTGAGCGTGGCTTCTCAGTTAGAAGCATGATACTGACGGCTAAAGAAAACGTCAACTCCCTGGCTACCCCTTTGTTGTTTTGCCTGTGTCATAATATAATGGAGTCCTGTTGGGACAGGGAATTATGTAATTTTTCAAGTTCCTTACGTTCCTTATTTTTCAAGTTCCTTATATTTTGCTATATTTAGGATGGGGCTGTAATTAACTGAGGCATCGCCACTTGTTAAATATTACCCAGAGGTGGGTTGGGGCAATAAACATTTTGCAAATTAATTTACTCATGCACTGATTTTTGTCTATTCTTTGACCAGGTGTTCAGAGAGAGGTACAATATTTTATACCAGAGAACCATGAGACATGAGTTGTTTTCACCTGTGGCTGAAGGAGCCAATCAGAATCAAGTGGCAGAAAAATTTGCTCTCAAGCCAGTGGAGTTTCTCCTTGGAAGCACAGCTAAACTCGGGCAGCTTATTGTACTGGGCATGATGACGCAAATCAAGGAGGGGAAATACTTCCTTGAAGATCCAACTGGGGTGGTGGAACTGAATTTGAGACAGGCTACATTCCACACTGGTCTTTACACTGAAAATTGCTTTGTGCTTGCAGAAGGTGCTTATGAAGATGGTATTTTTCATGTCAAAGCGTTGGGTTTTCCACCAGCTGAACCAGGACAGGTGACCAGAAATCACTTTGGCAACATCAACTTTTTTGGTGGACCATCTTCTACCAGCCCGAAAGCTTCAGCAAAGCTTAAAGCAATTGAGAGAGAGAATCACGATGCCATGTTTGTGATCTTGTCAGATGTTTGGCTAGACCAGCCGAGAGTAATGGAGAAGCTGCGGGCTCTGTTCTCAGGGTACTCTGCAGCACCTCCAGCCTTGTTCATCCTGTGCGGTAACTTCACATCAGAGCCACATGGGCCTCATCATTATCACACTCTTAAAGAATCTTTCCAAGCATTTGCCAAACTAGTGGCTGAGTTTCCACCGTTAATAGAGAACAGTCGCTTTGTGTTTGTGCCAGGCACCCAAGATCCAGGGCAAGGCAACATCCTACCACGGCCTCCGATTCCTTCACTTTTTACTTCAGCAATCACTGCAAAAATCCCCCTCAGTATCTTTACAACCAATCCTTGCAGGATCCAGTACTGCACACAGGAGATCATTGTATTACGTGAGGACCTCATCAACAAGATGTGCCGTAACTCAACTAATCTGCCATCGGACTTAAAAGACATACCTGTTCAATTAATGAAAACCGTCTTAGCTCAAGCTCATCTGTGCCCTATTCCTCCTTATGTGAGGCCCATATATTGGACTCAGGATCACTCCCTAAGGGTTTATCCTGTGCCAGATCTCATGATACTAGCAGATAAGTACGACCCTTACACGTGCTCGAGTTTAGAGTGTGTTTGTACAAATCCCAGCTCTTTTGCTAGAAATGAGTTTGCATTTAAGGTGTACTGGCCATCAACTAAGGAGCTTGAGGACTGTAAGATTACTGATTAGGTGTAAATACCGCCTCTGACATCTGTTTTGTCTATTTTCCAAACATAGCCATCTTGCTTATTTTTACTTGTAAAGAATATATTTACAGCATTGTATTTAGAAAAACCAAATGGTACCCGATCACAAAAATGCAGACAGAGAACAGAAAGCTTAAACTGTGAAATACATGTATCATGCAAGTTTTACTGAAAAGGTTGTCAAACGAAAATAGGCAAATAAAAGGTTTTTTCTCACTGAGATCTCACAAATCGGAGCGATTGCAGAATACGCACAAATCTTGGGAATTTTAGCTGTTGGAAATGACAATGTAAAAAGAAGGGAAAAAAAAAGAAAAGAGAAAAAGCGGGGGTGGGGGACTCGGATGTACGTCACGCAACCATTTGTATAATGCATGACATGGTTCTATTTTTAGCTCTCGTTTGCGTCGTCGGTATGTCAGCAGAACCAGGCTCTGTCGGTAAAGAACTTTCCTGATCTATTGCGGATGTTTTTGTGAAATATGGGAACTGTCAAAGCAGGATATCTCAACAAACTAAGTAAGCCTTCTTAGAAGTGGTCGTTTTGAAGAGTTATGAACGTGACATCGGTATAGTAAACCAGTGTACTAATTTTCTTTCTAGGCGGATTTTTTAAGAATTCGTGGAAGAAAAGGTACTTCGTGTTGTACAAAGATGGCGTGTTCTGTTATTATCAAGATGCAAAAGACAAGGAATGCGATGGAAAAATCCACATGAAAACAGAATGTCGACAAATTAAAGTTGGCCATGCTGTTGGAGAAGGCGTTAAACCTCCGAAAGACAGTGAAATAAATTCGATGTTCTGTGTTTCTTCACCTGAAAGGACCTGGTATCTCTACGCCAAAACAGAGAGTGAAGCCAGGTAAACTGCGTTTGTCTTTAACTTACTTGGGAACGGTCAATAATCTCTGTAGGAAAGTCCTGTTTATTCCAATTCCTTTCACCAGACGAGAATTAACCATTGGTGGGGTTCTACAAGCTGGGGCTGTTTAATGCCCGAATTTTACTTGCAAAACTAGAAGCGAGCGATTCTCGTTGTAATCGGCGATTACCTACCCTGCTAGCAGAGTCGCTTCGTTCTTTCCTAGGAAGATCCATCAAGGGAGACTCTGTTCGCAGGGTAGCGATTACCATATTTGTGTGCTGAATTTTTGTAGAGATGCTTTTTGTTCCCTAAATGAATTTAGATTATACATTGCCACTTTAATACCACTTCAATCTTTACGGTACAGTATATCAAAAAGAAATAACCTTGTTTGTTTGTTTTAATATAAGGTGTACTATAATATAACAACGTCTTTGCGTGACTAGAATATTTTAAGAACGCTTATACGTTAGGGGCCGTCGACATATTCACTGTTTCCCCGTTTAACGACAACTGGGCGTTTAGGTCAGACCCCCCTCCTCAACGTCCACTTGAAATTTTGCTGCCCCAAAAGTCACTGCATTCCAGAATGTTTATTGACATGCACTTATAAGTGAGGATGTCAACGGTATGAACACAATTTACTGCACAATTCTCCAACCTATTCTCTTGCAAAATCTGCATTAACTGCTTTTTCCTATTGATGCTTTTGATTTCCTACTACACCACAGTATTAAAGTAAGTAACTTTTATTAATGTGGTCAAAATACGCTTAGCTCATTACAGTATTGCAAGTATCGCTATTTTGCAGGTACTGCCACAAATAAAAATAGCAAAAAGAGGAAAACAAAAACACTAAGATACAATATAAAATATCTATCTGCGATATTAAAATCTGTGAATATGTCAGTAAATAAAAACTATGTACAGTTCAATAATAATTACAATAAAACTATTTACAGATCAATATAACTGAGTGACATCAATTTTTTTCAAGGGTCTTTTAAAGGTACTTAGTTTAGTCTCGCATCTCAATGCTTGTGCTAATGAATTCCACATCTTTGGGGCCAGGTATCGCCAAGATCTCAAACTTTGCTTTGTAGGAGTTAACCTTGGGTAAAGTTAGAATGTCTTTACCACAAAAAGATTATAGGTTGTTGATCTTCACAGTAGTAAATCCTTTAGGGTTGAGGGAATGTCATTGTGTAGCACCTTAAAGACACAGCTGGCAATCTTTATGATTCTTTGATCATATAATGAGACAGTTCCTAGTGTCTTAAGTAATTCGGTGGAAGAACTGCTTTGTCTTTAAGCACAAAGTGTGGAGCTCTTTCGTTTACTTTTTCTAGTTTATTGGATGGGGTTTTGCTGCAGATTTGCCACACGTCAGAGCAGTACTCAAAATGGGGGTCAATAAATGTTTGGTAAATGTTTTTGCTTATCTCAAGAGGTAGAATGTTTCTCAAACGTTTCAATACTGCAAGCTGTTGAGATACATTCTCTTGTCACATTGGTGATCTGATTATCGAATATTTCAGCTTGTTGTCAATAGTGACAACAAGGAGAGTGAGGTTTTCATTAACTGGTATTGTTGTATTATCACAATGGAACTTTGATTTTGGAGTTTGTAAGTTGCCCATGACCATAGCTTGATATTTTGAATGGTTCTGTTTCATCCCGTTTGCATCACATGATGTCACTAAAATTCAAACTACAAAACTGTCGATGCTACTGTTATTTTACTTTCATGATGTATTAGGTCAGCTGAAAACTAATTTTCATACAAATTTTTGCTTCAAAGGGGTTCTTGGTTTTGTGATAGAGTACGCTTGAATTTTTAAGCTTTTGCGTGACATGACATTTACATGATGGGCGAGAGAGCTGTCATGTACGTTAAAAAAGTGACGTATATCGGGAAATTTTGCTATCTTAACAGTTCGTTTATGTTACATGTATTAGAAAAAGTATTACTTTAATGTTTATGAGTTCCTCAAGGAATAAATTCACGCTTTCGTACCAAAATTCGGTAACATATGTTTGTTGGTTTCTGTCGGTCATGTTGGTGCCCATCCAGGTGGGCACCAGCTTGGCGTCTCCATACAAATCTCTATAAATTTGGGTAAACATTTCTTCGAATATCTCATATACGCAATAGTCTTCTGAAACTGGGCGAGGGTCTTTGTATATTTACCTCTATTCTTTTCCCGGATTCCGGACTTTATCTATTGAATGGTTTTGATTTTTATTTTGATCTATTGTGAATAGCATGACACTGAAAACCAGCAATTGAGTAAAACAGGCCCGATTATTGACCCCTGGGGCACCCCTGGTCAGTGTAAGTAAAGCGGTATTGTTTGATTTTTACGTGGACATCCAGTACTTGATTATAGAGGTCAAAGCCAGAATCACTGGTATGTGGCCAGCATGTTTTGAAAGGAAACTAACCATAATTTCTGGTATTGTAAAACTTTATTGGTGATTTAGAATAGAGTTTAAAAGATTGCAATGTAAAATGTACAATTGGTCCTGCATTCTGTTAAATGTGTTATGAGCACCGTTCCACACATGCTGTAAAGTTTATGAAAGTGCATCAGTTTGCTTTTGTCCAAAATTGCTCTTCACTAACATCCACTGCCTTACCCTCTCCCTCCCTAAACATCCAGTTCATGTTAAGCGGGGGAAAAGTGAATATGTCGACGGTCCCTTACCATACCGGGTCAACCTTCCGTAAGTTACCAATTTAGGTTAGGAGTATGCGAGGAATACCTATTCAAAGAGGGGTGTTCTAATAGTCCATTGGACTTTCTAGTTTAATACCTGGTGCTATGTACCTGGAAGGTCATGGATTCAATTCCTGCTGGCGTGAGGGCTTGGTTTTTTTTTTTTTTCAATTGCTTCTTTATACATACTGTAAGTTCTCAAGTAAGGGCTTTGGGTGTTTTTTAATTTGTTTCAAATTTTCATGGCTTGAAATGCATCAGTCAATTCCAGGTGCACCCATGCCCACCTGGGGCAGAGACATTATTAAAAGGCTTAAAACCCCACAGCGTGTACAAAAATGGGGATGCAAATGCCTACCCCCATGATCATCCCCATATATAAACACACTGTACTGTGGCAGCCATTTTCATTTATATTTGCACAGCAGCTCAGAGACACTTACAGCATTTTAATGCGCATTTGCTCATTTCTGTATGTCATTTTCATGTTATTATTTGTTATAGAACAATCCAATGTTACAGTCAAGGCAGGTCAAGTTTTCCCCCCAAGATTCTATTAATGAATTGATTATTTGAAAAAAATGAATCCCTTAGTCGTTCCCGTAACCAGCGTGAAATTCAAATCGGCATTCCTGCATGTGTAATGAGCAGTGAATATTTTACAAGGACTTCTCTGTATAATGGTCAGATTTGCAAATCTTTGAGTGGGCAAAATTGCCTTAAAGACGTTAACATCAATTCAGGGAAACTGAGCTGGTAGAAATGTCATAACTACCTTACATGTGAATTCACAGCTCATTACGCATGCAAGAATGCAGAGACGAATCTGAAATCTATAACCACCAACAGATTCAACTTATGAATAGTTCATTAATGGAATCGTGGGGGTACGCTTGACCTGGCTTGACTGTAACAAAGACGTCATCAACAACACCACTACCTGTAAATGCTCTTTTTATTATTGTTTTGTAGCTTGTTAGTATATTAATAAATTGTTAAAATAGTTGCTGTAAAGTTGGCTAATTTAAAAACTTAAATGATATTCTACAGTAACTATGCATCTGAAAAAACACTGATGGGTGTAGCTGGAATTGACTAATTATTTCAGTTTTCAAATTGATAGATCTAATAAAGTTTTATTCTTCCACAGAGAATGGATTTCAGTTTTAGAACAAGCGAGGGTTCCAGTATGTACTGATTTTATTGCGATTTCCTTTATTCTTACACATTGCAATCATGCATGTTGGCCTGTTTAAGGTGTTTGTCCATGCTTTATTGTAAATCTTTGCTCTCTGTGGTGAGTACATAAGTTGTTTTTTCTGCACTTTAATTCTCAGCTTTCATTTGGTGGTGCCCCTAATCCACCAGGAGCTCCTTCATATCCACCTTACAGCGCACCAAGCACATCTGGATATGGCCCTGTACCAAATGCTGCTGCTCCGTATCCTCCCCCTATTGGTTTTAATCCATCTGTCATACATGGAGCACAAGCTCGTAAGATGAATATTTTTTATTGTTATTTTTAATTCAGAAATAAATAAATAAAATTATTTAAATTAATTATGATAATTACACAAATAGTTCTTTCTATATCACAGTGCATGCATATGCAATACAAAATTTTTTTTTAGTATGATGATATGGTAAGATTAGCTTAATATTATTATTTCATGTGAACAAAAGCTGAAATCTGTACATCCCGTTGATTCAATGGTCCCATTGTAATCTAGATTTAAATTGGAACATCATCATAGACCTGGAAGTTACAAATGAGAGCCCAACCTACAGCACATACTAGTATGGCACATCCAAGGTGGCAATCCCCTGTTTCTGAAGTTGTGAAGCCTTTACCACTCTTTTTATTGGTATTTGAAAACAAACCTGCTATTGATTTTAGGGCTAGGGACATTGTTTGGATCATGCAGGCTGTCATTAAGCACTGAGGGCCACGGATTTCCCTGGCTACTTTGAACATGACCCGCGGCTACTTTCATAGGCCAGGGAAAAAAAGGAAAGTTAAACCAAAAGAACCTCTTAACCTAGCCTTCCAAGCCATCTTACTGACTACTAATTGCAGATACTCAGCTTACAACTTGAAATCATAGTGACAGCCCTGGGTCATTCATCCTTGTCTCATAAGAAAGTCAAACAACTCATTTTGATAGTTTTGTAGTTCTTTCCCCCTCCTTCTTCCTGGGGTCTCCTCCTCCCTTTAGTAGGTACATTTAAACAGTTGTGTAACCAGTCTGAAAATTGACTGACCATTGTGCATTTGAAATCTACTTCCATAGCTGGTCCTCCTCCACCATATTCTCAAGGACCTCCACAACCTCAAGCACCATATGGACAGCCACCACCTTATCCATCAGGTCCACCACCCCAAGGTTATGCACCTTATCCTCAGCCTCCCCCTGTATCGCAGCCTAACTACCCAACACAACCCCCAGGGATGTACCCCCATCAACCACCAACAGGATACCCACAGCAACCAACTGGACAGTACTACCCTACCCCTCCCCCAGGACATTACCCACAGCAACAGTACTACCCTGCTCAAAATACAACATATGTTCAAGGTGGAAAGCCGCAGACTGTGTATGTTCAGCAGCCACCCAAACAAAATAATGGTCGCAAAAATATGATGATGGGAGCTGCTGCAGGAGTTGTGGGCGGGGCTGCAATGGGTTATATGTTGGGACACACTGTAGGAGGATTTGGACATCATGGTTTTGGGGGGTGGGGATCAGATCATTCTTGGTCCTCAGGTGGGAGCTTTGATTGTGACTTTGATTGAAACTTTACTATATTATTGGGTTGGTTGTTTTAAAATATGTTCTTAGGGTATAGGAAAGTCAGGGTGACAATGATGGGAATTAATAGGCGAATCTTTGCCTACGTCATTGGTTACATTTTTCAACATTAGCATATGACTTAACTCATAGAAGCCAAGGCCGTTTATACCAACTAAATTCAAAAGTTGAAAGAGCACATTACCTTGAACAATTTGTGCAATTTTCAGCTCTTTCCAAGCAATACTGAAGGAAATATCAGCCATCAAAAACTGCGAAATTGCTGGGTGGCAAAAAAGTTAATGAGCCATACATTCTTTGTAAAATTTTGAGTTTTTAAAAAGGAATTTCTCAAAAACCATTTGGTATATTGAGCTCAATTTTTCAGAGATAACTGATTATTGTTATGCTCTTTCAATATGCAGCCGGTTTGTTTTATTATAATAGCCCCATAAGATAGTGATAAGCATATGTTAATGAGGCAAAAAAGGTAAACAAAGATTCGCCTATACTCTGTTGGCTTCAATGGCCCAAATAGTAATAACCTGTGGTTTTTAAATAAACCTATGGATGTTTTTGTTAACCATTTTACTTTGTCATAATGCGGAAGTTAAGAACTGGAGAAACACTATCAGAAAGTGATAAGTGATCATCAGGGGATCATCTTCTGTGGACAAATTCAATAATGTTTTGTTTGTTAGGAAATAATGTAAGCGAAGCCAATAATTAAGTCTGATTTGAATGGTAAGATGCAACAGCAAACAAACATTAACAGTACTACAGTAGAACCTCCTTATAAATTTTGCTATGTGTAATTTTATTAAAGAATTTAGCACTAGCAACTTTTTGGAATATGCATTGTGACTATTATTTATTGTTAATTATTAAAAAGCCCTAAAATTTTGTAGCACACTTGCAAAATGTAAAGACTGCACCAGTAAGATATTAAATTAACACTTTCTTGTCCTGGACAGAATATAAAGTCCTGCTTTAAGTCCTCCCATATTTATCCACAATGTCAAATCTTTTTTCCAATGTACTGAACTGTTAAGCACTTTGCCCATAACTCTCTTGTCCTGTGTTAGAAGCACAGCCCTACCACTTCCTGTAGAACAAACTCTAGCCATTTCCTCCAATGCTTTGGGGTACAATGTCCAATTCTCATGTTTAGATCCACTCTTCTTGCCAAAAGGAAGATCAGTAACAAAAACATCAACACTGTTGGATTTGAGAGGGAGGTTGCAAACATCCCACTGGTAAATGTCCAAGGGAAGAGTTTTTCTGTAGAGGAAACAAAGAATAGAATTTTTCTCTACAGTCACTAATGAGTTCCTGCAGCCATAGGGCCTAGTTAAGATATGATGTGGTTCAAGTATTTATTGCTTCAAATTCTGTTACCCTTTGTTTTTGGGTTTTGTAATGTATGATAAAGAAGCAAAGGAAAATAATGATAATTATAATGTTTCCTTCTCTACGTCTGGCTTTTCTTATTTTTCTTTCTCGTCCACTTCACCTCCCACCCAATATAATAATAAAGCTAATGGTGGGTTGTGTGAAATACTTCCTTTTTCCTTTTAGTCTTTTTTGATTTCTTCATTATAAACTGTTTCATATGCAATAAGTTGTTATTGTTGTGGTGGTCTTGATGGTTGTTGTTGTTGAAGTTATCAAAGGGTAACAATGTAAGCCCTTGAAATTAAATTGCCCAACCAAGCCTTGACCTCATTTCACCGTGTGTGCCCTCTGGGGTTAAATGCAGGATAGGTTCTTAAGGGTAAACGACATTATTAAAATCTACTATAAACTTACTTGTTGTTTAACTGCTGTTCGGTAACACTCTGAACATTTGCCAAAGTCCTGGTGGGAGCCAAATCATGGTGATCTCCACAGAAGTGTGCAGACTTGGGCCAGTTTAGGGCAGCCTCAATTGGAATAGAGCCACCTCCACACATAGGGTCACAAACAATGTCCCCTGAAAAGAACAATAGCACCAGTGCAAGGTCACTGTTCTAACACAAAATTCATTCCGAGATTAACAATAGCGGATATGTGTTGTGTTGGATGTTACAACTACAAATTGACCATCTCTGAGCTTTGTTTTGAAATTGTGCATGTATGCTTGATGAGATGCAAAGAGTTGTCCACATATGAAGCATTTATCCTTATTTTATCTTTGTGTATGGGTGGGTGGGTGTGTGTGGGGCGGGGGGATATTTTAAACTAAGGGGAACTGAACCACAACAAATACAAGTTTTTATGTATTATTTTTGCTTCTTAAAGGGAGTCAATTGTGTCACAAAATGTATCAAATTCAAACAGTGAAAGCTGCCACCACGTTAGGTGAAACAAAATATTTAAAGACTTAAAGAAGAAATAAATAACACAGCAAATATATAGGCATGGGTGATCAAACTTGAAGAAGATCAAAATGGATTGCAATAATTATTGCAGTTTTTAAAAACTCGTCAGCCTAACGGTTTTTCAGGGTCAATTGAAAATTTTAATTAAGCATGCCTGATGGCACACTACTCCCATGCTGGCATGTCATTTTGCACACTCTCTATTGCCTAGCATGCTGTCCATTCACCTTATTCCCTGAAATCCCATGGAGGGTCACATTAATTTGATATTATGCTTTGGTACAAAGCTGTGATTAAGTCATTTACAAGTAAATTCTTTGCTAACATTAGACCTGTTCCGTAGCAAATAAAGACTTGTTACATGTACTTAAAATACTGAAGTGGACAGCCATGACATGGCCCCTTTAAGTTCTGTTGAACTTGCAACTTTTTTTGATTTTACTTCAACTACTTTTTTCCTACCTGGCTGGATATTTGCCAGCTGAAGCATGCAATAAGCTATGGAGGACTTCAATGTTGTTGGCCCAAAGTGAGTAATGTTTCGTTTTCCTCTGCTTTCTTTGGTTAACGCAATACCAATAACAACATTTCCATTGACAATATTGAGTAGAACTTCAATGTCTGGATTGCTAAGGTTCACACGCCAGCCAAACCAGTCATTTATCCCTCCTCCAAACTTGGCTGCAGCCTCCGGGGATGAAAAGCCATGCTTATTGCCAGTACGGGTGCATGTAACACGGAATTGCGGCAGTAGGTTGGAGGTATTAAAGGATTTATCACTTGATGAATTTTGAGTCAACTGAAAAAGGAGACAAAGCTTAATTTAGTACAAATACCTTGAGAATACTGCAGAAATACAACACTGGTACAACCAAACAAAATTCTACTGCTTTCAATGTGCGCTGGAACCTCAACATAAAGAAGGGCCAAGGGACTAGCAAAAATTAATTTGACGCTGTAATAAGGTTTGGTTATATCCAGGTCCTTTTCCAAATATTTTACTATTTACTAGGGTAAAGAAAATTGTTCGTTGCCAAGGGCTTCGTTATGTAGAGGTTCGTTATGTCTATGTTCCACTCTGCTTGACTTAAAAACAAAGTTTTGTGTGTTGTTTTAGATACATAGTGTTCTGGCAAGTCTTTATAGTCATGAAAATTCACCCACCATGAATTTACACTTAATTAAACCCACTGTACATGTAGTTGATAGGAAGAGCAAAAACAATGTTGTGGGAATAAGCATCATTTCTAGATGTCCCTCCCTTAGCAGATGTCTTGTCCTCCCCCATCCTTGTGGTTGCAAGAAAAAAAAAGGATATGTCTATTCTGCAGTTGGCTAGAAGTATTCTTGTTTGCAAGTGGCATCAATGGCACAAAGTTGGTGAAAAAGATCAAAGTTTTTTCTCTGCTGGGAACTTTCCTCTAAACACCTTTTTAGCTTGTATATTTTGTTTTCCCAATAGGCGCTTTGTATCTAGCCATTCACGTGGTACTAGCTGTACAACACCACCATGCTTGAGAGCAAAAGCCGCACTGGGACATTAGACAAACAAAGGAAATTACTATTTAAAAGTATATATGTCCTCCAGCATGACGGTTTTGTGCCATGTGAAAAGCTAACTGCAAAGGGCCTATTCAGCTCACGTGATGTTCTCCAGGCCTTTTGAATTATGCATACATATGCAAGTGAATGCACATGCATAGGGGGACATTAAGTGAACAAAACACTTCTCTGCATGTGGTATCATGGGCTATTGCCTTAACAACCAACTAATCTGGCTACCTCGCCACGTGGTTTACAAAACATTATTTTCACTGCCATTTCTTACTTCAAACTTATCCTCATTTGAATCTTCACCGCTATGTTTTATCCTTTTCGCAGGAGCTTCCATAACGCCTTCTTCATCAACAACCTTATCATTACCGCCTTCTTGTGAATTTTGCTCATCTTTAACTTCGGAGCACTTATTGTCTACAAACGACTGGCATCTCTTTTTCATATCTTCAGCATGCGCAGACGTCTCACTTCTGAAAAGCATTCCCGCATACCCTGTAAACTGCTTCCACAGAGAAAGCGCCACCTTCCAGTCCAGTGCTTGAGGTAATTTGTACAGTTTCTCGAGAATCTCTGGGCTGAAGCAATCGAGTTCATCGTTGTCTTCTTCGTATTCTTTTATGACAACAAACAAGTTCTCAATAGAGCGAAGGTTTTTCAGCTGAGAAAAAAAATTTGTCGGGATATCAAAGTATACACGGCCTCTTCCCTCCCTTATGGATTTACAATTTAGTTTTTCTCTGCATTCCGAGACAGCAACAGATTCTAAACCTGTCGAAACAGTGGCGCACACTGTTACAACCACATCACCACCGTCCGCCATTTTGCCTTACTTCTCACGTACTACATTATGTACACCAACACAGGACGTAACTACCGGTGGGACATCGTGACGTCACGGAAAGAAAAACAGCGCGACTTCCGTCTTGCAGCTGCCGAAAGTGGCGCTGTTTCTGTTTCATAGCCAAGCGTGACGTTTTTTGAGCTGATTTTCCTGAATATTGAAGCTTCAGGGTGGTTTCTCTTTGAACAAAAAGTGTAGTGACGAAATCTTTTTCTGACAAGGTCAGTGACATGATTACAATCAGTTAGACGAAAGGGTCATTTTCGAGAAAAGTTTGGATGATTGCAAGGTATCATTTTATTTTAGCGAAATTGGTTTGGTGTTTAAACTCGAAACTTGGTACAAGAGTAGGTTACTTCTATGGGAAAGTATTGCCTTTGAAGCTGCTATAAATTAGCGGGGTGTGGATGTAATCGAATGGCATGCCGCCCTCTTTGAGTGGTTTGAATTGGTCGCTTATGCCACTGTAAGCACGTTGCCATCAAAGAGAAGTGAAGTAATATTGAGCAACAGAACATAAAAGAGTGGCTATAGGCCCTTTGCAGCAGTTAGCCATTCCAGAGCCATAGATAGGGGGGAGCAGGGGGAGTCAGGGGGGAAGCTGCCCCCCTGGATCTGTGGAGCCGACAAATCAAGTCTGTGGATGGATTTGTTTACTTAAGACTCAGTTATTTTGATTGTAGTGACTTGCAGTTGTTTGCAATTTCCACGGCTGAGAAATTGGTGGGTCCACGGAGTGTGCAAATAGTGAGCAAAAGGAAGCAAAACCCCCTCTTGAAATTGGCTTGTATATGTACTATTTCGAACTATTTGAAATGTTTAGTGTACGCAATAGTGCTTGGATATATGGTGTGTTTCAAATTAACAGGACCTCAGAAGTAAACACTTGTAAAATATATTATTAAGCACTGAAAACACTTACCTTTTCACACTTATTTGAGGTCAATTTTTGGAGACATATCTCATGACAAGTACTGAAAATAGCATTTTGGAGCCTCCAAATTTGAAATTTTTCTGGGGGAGGATAACCCCAGACCCTCCTAAAAGGCACAGCCCTTCGCCACTCGCAATAATGCCCCCCGTTGGAAAAAACCAAGCTACGGCCCTGCATTCATGAGGTTCAAAACTGCGATGCCAGAGAGCAAAAGTCGCACTGGGACAAGACAAACAGAAAAACGTACATAATTTCAAATGGTAATTTGTTTTGTTTGTGTTTTTGCAGTGTGGCTTTTTCTCTCCAGCATGGCCACATTTGGCCACATCCTTGTATCCAGATGCAGTGTAATGCTGTGTTCATGAATTGTTCTTATTATGTAAAAAACTTACCCATGCCATGGTCCAAAGCTTATCCCTGATAACATTATTTGTACACTTGGGTCAAACTGGTATAAAAAATAGGACTTTAATTATTCCTTGGTCCAAATTGATATTAGAGTTAGGACCTTATTATCCTTGTGTCCAGTTCCTTTCAAAAAATAGCTTCAGTGACAGTACTTTTGGTAGCCATACTGTCATGTAGACCAGCTACCGGTATTTGTATTTGGCTTGAAGGAAGGCTACTCTGCAAAATTTCTTTTTGAAAATATTTGCTCCAGTTAATGTGAAAGAGTGTTGGCTGTAAAGTGTAATGACCTTTAGGCTTATGACATCACTCTTATAAATAACAGCATTCTGACATGAAGAAAAGTCCAGTCGCAGCTCTGAAAGAAGATGACATCACAACAGGGGCTGAGGAAACTCTCCAATTTGGTGATGACAATTTAAGAGGTGAGAACATAAAATGGCACAAGATGCACATATGAGCCAAAGGCCCCATATGGCCAGAGCTTATCCCAGTTTCGTAGCATGAAGCATGGCCAGGAGTACTGCTACCCTCTCCCCTGGAGACAAAGTGGAGTAAAGTTTCTCCTCTAAGGTAACAAAATTATGCGACGGACAAGGCTTGAACCCCAGCCACATGCCTCCACTGAGAACAAAATAACATGTTGCATATTTATCTCACTTTTTGCATCAAGGAAATTTCACTTCATTAGTTTTAATACAAGCCATCGCCTTGAAACATTTTTATCAGAGAAACCCTATGATTGTTTTAAAAAGTTATGTTTTAATTTTGTGCACTTTAATAAAAAAAAAGCCTAAAAAACGTCTTTCACCAATTGATATCTTCACCCGACTTGGCATTTTGTGGCCAGATTTGTTTGTTTTTGTTCAAAAATGTATTTTCTCGGTAAACTTGAAACTTTGCTTAAGAAATTGAAACCAGAAAGGTTATTATCATGACAACACCAAACCATTTGGAAGTAGAACACAAAAAAATTTACTGAGTAGCAGATGCAACTTTTATTTTAAAAGTTTAAAATGCCTGAAGTTATTTCCATTTGCTTTGTTGTAGCAATTGCAGAGGTTTACAAGAATGAGGGTAACGATGAATACAAGAAGAACAATTTCAACAGCGCCATTTTCTTTTACACTGAAGGAATTAAAGTGAACTGCAAGGATGAAGATCTTAACGCCAAACTGTATAGCAACAGGGCAGCAGCACACTTTAACTTGGGTAAGAAGTTGCTTTATATTGGTTGTTTTGATACATGCCATTTATCTTTTGTCAAGTCAAAGTCATGTCAGTAGGCATCAACTTGCTAAGGATTTCAGTAGTTGTTCTATGTATGTTGTTAAAGTAGTGCTGGACATGCTTGGTAATGGTTCCCTAGCTTGATGCCATTATGTGGTCATTAAATTGTACCTTTCTCAGCCTGTGCACAGCCACCCCTCCCCTCTATTCCTTTCTAGGCTATTTATTTTGTTTGTGCATTTCTTTTGTCACAGGAAATTACTCTGAAACAGTGAGTGATGCTAAAAGTGCCATTGAACTAAAGCCATCTTATTTGAAAGCTTTTGTGCGGGGTAAGATGTAATTAGTTATGTCAAGAGAGGGACCAATGCAAACCATGAACCCTTGTAGGTTAGGGATGTATAACGTTTATGCACTTTGAGGATTTTAGAAGAGGCAGCGTGACATAAATTCCGGCTACAAGTATGTATAAGTCGGTTTTTTCCCACATCAGTGGCTCTTACAAAACTGGTACATCGCGCTGATTTTCACAGCAATTCAAGTACTATTTTGTACCGCAATTTTTTCAAGACACCATAATAGAACTTATTGTGCTCTGTCCCTTCTTTGGAGACCTTGAGCCAATATCCTCACAGTACTGCCAGATTCCAGAATCTGGAATCAAGGCACAGAATCCAGAATCCAAGACTGTCTTCGGTAGATTCCCTTATATGGGACGAAATGACCAGCAAATTGGAGATGGCACTTTGTCAGCTTCAGGGACTGGTGATAGTTTGCCGTAATTCTACTCATGCATCGAGAGCTCTGACTAGTGGATATTTTGGACACGCCAGCATAAGCCACACTGTAGTAGATGTTCCGTCTAGGCACTGCTGTTGTCGTTACATCTGTTAATGATCTGAGATTGTTTACGTTAATTTCTACCTCCTCTCTCGCTCTCTCTCTCTTTGTTTCTCTGGTCGGGTTTCTATATCCTCTTTCCACCATCGTCTTTCCGTCTTGTTTTATTTTGAAGGCCATGCTTAGTAAGAGTAGGGTGTTCTTTCTATCTTCACCTTTTTGCTTTCCTTAATAATTATAATTATCCTTCCAAAATTTCCAAATGGTCATCTTTCAAATCTGTTAGATATGCTTAATCTCCGATTACAATTAGTGATAGGTGTGTCCATTTAGAAATTTAGCCTATTAAAAATGTTTTAAGCTGATGTCTGTTCTTAACCTTTACAGGGGCAAGTGCCTGTGTACAGTTGAAAAAGTTTAAGGAAGCCAATACCTGGTGTGATAAGGGTTTGACAGTATCCTTTACTGGAATTGTCATTTTATTGTTATTTCTGGCATTAAAAATTCCTTTAACATGGAAAACGTGTTTTTTTTAAGGTCCAGGGGAAGGTCCTGTTCTTTTTACAGTTGCAGCAAGGGTATCAGTGTGTATTTCAACTGGGATATTGCTCCACAAGCTTGTTCAAGCGAAGCGAGGGCGCAAAGTGATTTATAATCTTGTCATCTGCAAAGCCTGCACCCATAACGTGGCCCACGCCTGGATCCTAGCGAGCTGCAAACCCACAGCACCCACCTATATAGTTGTTTAGTAAAATCCAACTAGTGGTCGATTATCAATGCTGCTTTCTGATTGGTTGAGCTACTACTAGGCTATATCAGAATACTGCGTTTGGAATGGTTGAGCTACTTCTAGGGTATGTCAGAAGCATATAACCCCGAATTGGGGTTATATGCTTCTGGCTATATGTTATAGCCCACTAGTAGCGAAAAGTGCTGGCTTTTTGGCAGCAAAAAAGGATTAAACTAGATAAAAAATTTTTATTCTCGATATTTTTGACCATCCAGTTGGATTTTACTAAAACAATTTTTCCTCTCGCCCCCATGGCCTCTAAGCCTTCGGCCTCATTGTTTATAGTATCATACATAAGAAGGCAAAGCCGTTTGTCCCTCCTCTTGGCTATCGTGTGGCTGTTATCCCAATTAAGAAATCTGCTGATCCGTGGGAGGTAATTATACAGGCTGCTCTGTTTTGCAGTTTGTGAATTTTGCTTGCTAGCCCTTTATTCGGGTTACCGCAGACAGCATAACAGTAGTCAAAGACTGGCTGAATTAAAGAACTGTAAATTGTTTTTAGTACATATTGAGAACTGAACAAAATCGCGAACCTGCCTAAGAACACTTATGGAATGACTCATACCCAGGAGGTGTAAAATGTGGCACTTAACTCAAAATTGACTTATCTTTACTCATTTCTAAAAAAAATGCTTTTTTATTGTGATATTTCTTTCTTTTTGATGCTTAAACCGGTAACGAAAAGAAGCAGAAGAAGCACGCCATATCACGAAACATTTTCTGCCATGTGCGACGTTTGTAGAAAACCGGTCAAACTGTTCTTGTGGAGTACAAATACCTTGTGATATTAATTTGTACTCGTTTTGGGTGTTATTTGTACTATACTGTGTGAAGTTGAATAATAATTCTATGGGGGTTGCTTTGTCCCCATCACGCATAAGTCGTCACATGACTAAAGAGAATATATTTTAAGTTTATAAGCTGTCTCTTATTTATGTAAATTATTTAACAACTTAACCAGTATCAAGATTGACCCGAACAACCAGA
Source organism: Porites lutea (assembly GCF_958299795.1). Lineage (NCBI taxonomy): Eukaryota > Metazoa > Cnidaria > Anthozoa > Scleractinia > Poritidae > Porites > Porites lutea. The sequence goes on from NC_133207.1 coordinate 22,218,185, forward strand.
CGTTGCTGGAGTTACGAGAAAGGGTTTTGGGAGAAAAAAGGACATTGCAAGAGAGCGACGGGAAAAAGGTAAACAAGAGGAAAAGATTTGCGATTTCAAACTTTTTTGTTAGGGTAAAAATGTGGATTCATTGGGTTTTAAATTTGTTAAATGGCGCGTGGACTACAAGACTATAAAACTGGATTTCAACCGTTTTGAATAAGTTTTTCTGATTTAAATCTGTGCAAACGTTATAACCAGCAATGTTTATTCTCAGTTCAAACAGTATAACTCTTGTATATAATTATTGCAACAGTGTACCCAGGGGCACCCAACGAGGATATAGTTCAAAACCACTTAACATAGCATTGTTGAACGTATTTTAGTATTCAAACGGTAGATATAGGCATATTTTCATCCCCTAAAAACTTTTCATCTGTTCGGATTTCCTAGCTGAAAATCTAGTGATCCGAAAATTATAGGGATAAAAACTTACCTTCTCGAAAATTTCAGCCAGGAAAAGGCTCCCGAAAATTCTAGGTGGCCTTTTTTAGGGTCAAAATCCGTTAAAAATGAGTAATTATACCATTTTGTAGATGTTCGAAAATCCTAGGAGAGGCAGGCAAGCAAGAAATTTTACAACAAATGCTCCGAAAATTTTAGATCTCAAATCGTCTTCCGAACAGATATTTTCCCCAAAAATTGCCGCTGGGTGCCCCTGTGTACCTCAAGAAATTTATGTACGCCTATTATATGTACCCTCGAATTTTCATCTTCTAGAAATAATTTTTCAGCTCCGTCACTGAACAACTGGACCTTTCTCCTGTTCAAATACCAACCGTTTGTAGTTTTCAGTTTTGACATTTTGAGGAATCCTGAGCAAAGGAAACTCGAATTCTATTGCACAGCTTTCTTTGTAAATTTCCGAAATTCATTTGCTTGACTGACATTTAATTTTGAGTCATTTAGTTTAACATATAAACTTTAAAAGCTGAATTTATCCAGGTTTGTTTTCAGTTTTCAGCTGATTTCATTCAGCCTTTTTTCCATTTGTTTTGTGATTGTTTTGATCGGTTAGTATAAACAGAGCACTGTTATCGCTGTTTTTATATTTTGGATTCACATGCATGTATGATTTACGTCTGCACGAGCTGCAAATTAAGCCGTTGAAGTCCACGTTCGAGTGCTGTCCTGTTTTCCAGTTGAAGCAGATCCTAGTACCATAGAGGGGCCAAGTTCCAATCTTGTTAGTCAAGCGAGTCACAGAGTTAATTTTCCTCATTTGTTGTTCACACACGGAAGGGTAAAAAAACTTATCGTCAGATTTTTGCATGTGTGTCGTTTGAGGGGCAATCTCGGTGAACTTAACATGCCGTACAGTAGGCCGGACACACAACCACTTTTCTTTGCAAGTGATTTTATCTGTTTTAGGCTGGCTATAAGACAGCCCTAACGCAGATAAAAGGTCTACTTTTCCAGGTATTCAAGCTGACAAACACTCACACTTACAGATGAAAATAGAGAATACATGAAATTCATATATAGGAACTGCGCGATGAAGATTTACTTAAAGTAAATGTAAGAAAGGTCATCGCAGTTATAAATGCAATTTTGCGACTTCCGAAAAACAGCCCGAAGATATCCGTGCTCGTACGGGATTCAAATACACCCAACCATACTGACTGTGTGCTTCAGTTTAGTTGAGCATAAGTCGAGTCATCCGGGCTGACTTGGTTTCCGATATATTGGCTCAATCTGGAAGGTGGGATAGCCCTATTATGGCGTCCCAGTATCTCTGATCGTAAGCTCTATTGTCCAGCTGGCTATTATTTCATATAAACATTTATTGTGCGCAATTTGTTTCACAGAGAAATGGCCAGACGGCTGAAACATCGGGGGACAATAAGGCATATGGTAATCTTGGCAGTGCCTATGACAGTCGAGGACGTTTTAAAGCAGCCGTGGACTACCATGAACGTATCCTGGAAATTTCGAGAGAATTAGGTGATAAATGGAATGAGGGAGCTTCGTATGGCAATCTTGGCAACGCCTATTATAGTCTAGGAGATTTTAAAACAGCCATACACTACCATAAACGTCGCCTGGAAATTGCAGAAGAATTGGGTGACAGATCAGGGCAGGGAAAGGCGTATTGTAATCTTGGCAACGCCCATAGCAGTCTGGGAGATATAAAAACAGCCATAGACTACCATGAGCGTCACCTGAAAATTGCGAAAGAACTGGGCGACCGATCAGGGGAAGGAGCCGCGAACGGCAATCTTGGCAACGCCCATCACAGTTTAGGGGATTTTAAAACAGCCATAGACTACCATAAACGTCACCTTAAAATTGCAAAAGAACTGTGTGATAGATTGAACGAAGGAAAAACGTATGGCAATCTTGGCAATGCGCTTTTAAGTCTGGGAGATATTAAAACAGCCATCGACTATCATGAACGGAACCTGAAAATTGCGAAAGAATTCCATGACAGATCAGGGGAGGGAATCGCGTATGGCAATCTTGGCATTGCTTATTCTAGACTGGGAGACTTTAAAACAGCCATAGACTACCATAAACGTGATCTGAAAATTGCGAATGAAATGGGTGACAGATCAGGGGAAGGAGCTGCATATAGCAATCTTGGCGACGCCTATCACGAACTGGGAGATTTTAAAACGGCCATTGACTATCATAAACTTCACTTGAAAATTACGGAAGAACTGGATGACAGATCAGGGAAAGGAGTCGCGTATGGCAATCTTGGCGACGCTCATCGCAGTCTGGGAGATTTTAAAACTGCCTTAGACTATCATGAACGCCAGCTGAAAATTGCAAAAGAGGTGGGCGAGATACAAAGGGAAGGAGCTGCGTATAGTGGTCTTGGTAACACCCATGCCAGGCTGGGAGATTCTCAAACAGCCATTGACTACCATGAACGTCATTTGCAAATTGCGAAAGAGTTGGGTGACAGATGGGGAGAAAAGGCCGCGTACAACAATCTGGGCAACTCCTATGACCAACTAGGAGATTTTAAAGCAGCCATAGGCTATCATGAACGTTGCCTGCAAATTGCGAAAGAATTGGGCGACAGGTCAGGGGAAGGAGGCGCGTATGGTAATCTTGGAAATGCCTTTGAAAATCTAGGAGATTTTACAACAGCCATAGACCACCATGAGCGTCACTTGAAAATTGCGAGAGCATTGGGTGACAGATTGGGTGAAGAATACGCGTATGGCAGTCTTGGCAAGGCCCATGGCAAACTCGGAGATTTTAAGACAGCCGTAGACTACCATGAACGTTGCCTGCAAATTGCGAAAGAATTGGGTGACAGGTCGGGGGAAGGAGGCGCGTATGGTAATCTTGGTAACGCCCATGGTAGTCTGGGAGATATTAAAACAGCTATAGACTACCATGAACGCCACCTAACCATTGCGAAAGTATTGGAAGACAGACCAGGGGAAGGATCCGCTTATGGCAATCTTGGTATCGCCTATCAAAGTCTGGGAGACATCAAAACAGCGATAGACTACTATAAGCGTCACTTAAAATTTGTGAAAGAAATGGGTGACAGGTCAGGGGAAGGATCTTCTTATGGCAATCTTGGCAGCGCCTATTACAGTCTAGGAGATTTTAAAACAGCCAAAGACTACCATGAACTTACCCTGAAAATTGCGAGAGAATTGGATGACCCATTACAAGAGGGAAAAGCGTGTATAAATCTTGGTTCTAATTTTGCTTGTTTAGGCCAAGTTCCAGTGGCCATTGAATATTACGAGCTCGCTATTGCTTTATTCAATAATATCAGAGATCGTCTTCAATTGAACGACGAGTGGAAAATAAGCTTACGTGATCAGTACCAAAGACTATACACTGCACTTTGGTGGCTGAAATTAAAAGAAGGGGAGGTTACGGAGGCTTTGCTTTCTGCCGAAAAAGGACGGGCACAGGGGTTAAAAGACCTTATGGAATTAAATTATGTATTTAAAGAGAATGATGCGGAATTGATTAAGGAAAGCAGAACCTTTCATGAACTGTTCAATAGCCTTCCTCCTAATACAATATTTATGGCGATTGTAGAGAAGGAATTAATTCTATGGGTCTGTCAGCCCGGAAAAGAGGTTGAATTTAGAAGAAAGGAAGTCAGTTGTGAATATGAGATCAACAGTTTTTTTCAGTCTCTTTTGGAGAAAATTAGTGCAACAGACAATGTGCAGTGTGAAGATCGTTCACTTGAATTGACGAAGGATAAAAGATTGGCAGATAAAGGATCACCTAAATGTGATAGACAAACTCAAGACTTGCACTCTCAAGAAAGAGCCTTGAGCACACTGTACGACACTATCATTGATCCTATCCAAGATCTTTTGTCAGGCAGTGAAGTCATATTCGTCCCAGAAGGTCCACTTTGCTTAGCTCCTTTTGCTGCATTTATGGGCCCAGACTCCAAGTACCTTTGCGAATCTTTCAGAATTCGCGTGGCTCCATCCCTCACCAGCTTAAAAATGATTGCGGATTGTCCGGTAGATCATCATCTCACATCGGGTGTGCTTCTCGTCGGTGATCCGTGGGTGCAAGACGTGACGACGCTACCGCCGTTGCCATTTGCCAGAGAAGAAGTACAGATGATTGGTAGAGTGCTTGGTAGTACGCCTCTTATTGGAAGACAGGCCACAAAGGATGAGGTGTTAAAACGACTCGGCTCAGTTGCTTTGGTCCACTTCGCTGCACATGGCAGCATGGAAGCAGGCGAAATTGCCTTAGCACCCAAAAATGGTGAGATGGATTTTATTCTGACGATGAAAGATGTAAAACGTGTTCAGATACGTGCAAGGTTGGTTGTACTCAGTTGCTGCCACAGTGCTCATGGCGAGATCAAAGCAGAGGGTGTAGTCGGCATAGCACGGGCATTTTTAGGTGCTGGTGCTCGCTCTGTTCTTGTATCATTGTGGGCGATTGACGACAGGGCCACTCTTGAGTTTATGAAACATTTCTATCAGCATCTTGTGGAAGGAAAAAGTGCTAGTAAAGCCCTTAACCAAGCAATGAATTGCATGAGAGAATCCAGAGAATTTAGCGCCGTAGATCACTGGGCACCGTTCGTTCTCATTGGTGATGACGTCACATTGGAATTTGGTGGGAGCAAATAGATTACCCACAATAATGTCGAGGTAATAATTTTTGTTGTTATTATTTTACACTTTACAACAAGGTATTTTTACTTCTCAAGAAACTAACTCAACACAAGGCCAAGGAAAAAAGGTCATAATCGCTCAGTTGCATTAAAAACTTGACTTCGGATATTATTACTCGTGCAGGGACTGTTAACCGTCTCGGTAAAGGTCGGGAAACCAATAATTTAATTGTAGTTTTAGCATTTCAAAAGAAATGATTTGAAATATAATAGAACATATCATCACATTAAGTAGCCTTACCAAGCTTGCAGAGCCGTAGCTAGCAGTGGGGGGGGCGGGGGGGGGGGGGAGAAGGGGGGCAGCTGCCCCTTCCCCCCCTCCCTGCACCTGTTGAGCCAGACACATTGGGCCAAATATTTAATCGTAGTTTAGCCAGTGTTTAACAAAACCACGTTCTAAGTAATTTTCAATTTGCCCAACGATTTTATCTAAGAAGAGTTTTATATGAAAGTATATAGAGAAGACTAGAAAAGCATTTATCTTCTTAAAACAACTCACCAAAGCAGAGATCTGGAGGTTCAAAGATTCGTTAAACCGCGGCTTAAGTTAGACTTCGTTTAAATATTTGGCCCATTAAGTCTGTGGATGGATTTGTCTTCATGAGACTCATGCAGTTATTTTGATTATAGTGTCTTGCAGTTGTATGCCATTTTCATATTCGAGGTCGATTTTTTGGAGACATATCTCACGACAATTGCTGCAAATAGCGTTTCAGAGCCTCCAGATTTTAAAATCTTCTCGGGGAGGACACCCCCAGACCCCCCTACAAGGCTCGAGCATGTATGTTCGGCACTCGCGATAATGACCTCATCCCCCCCCCCCCCCCCCCGCGTCACAAATAAACCTAGCTACGGCCCTGGCTTGAGTATGTTTAGCACGAAAAGTCGTCACATTGCAAATTAATAAATTAACAATAAATATGCGTTATTAACCAGGCGTTTTTTGGCGTTTTTGTTGATTGAAGCGAAGTCAAGGTCGAAGTAAAAATAACAAGGCCAATATCCAGCTATCTTGACCGAACTATGACCGAACTTTATCATATGGCCAAAAACAAGGACGAACGTGGGAAATCCCGGGCGGCCAAGATGGGCCCATCTTGCCCACTCGGGTAGCCAATCAGAATGCAGCATTCGCTTCACCTTGGCCTATCGCGGATTCAGCCATATAATATATAATAATAGATAGTAATAAAGGTAGTATTTATATGTCAGTTTTTGCAAGCGACCAAAGGATCCCGCAATCATTATCCCCAGGTGAAACTATCCTTAGAACCCTTCTATTCCTGTCGCCTTCAATCACTAACTGTTCTTCTTTTTTTTTTCCTCAGGTGTGGATAACGGATTTGTATTCAGTGTATAAACCAGCTAAGAACCATTAATCTTGGTTTAGGTAAACTCTTAATAGAAATGGATCATATTCGCCACGCTCTTCTTTTGGTTTATCAGTGTTTCTTTTTTAATCTTAAGGCTTAAGGAGAAAATGTTTATCTTCTTGATGTATGTATATCTACTTTGACGAAATGGGAATCTTTTTGTCCACGGAATAATTTTTAGTATTAGATAAAATATGAGCAGGAAATTAATGTCTATGGGTGTTTACAATGGCGAGCCTTCAGGTTTCCATTGTGCACGTGCAACCCACACTAATCGGACGCGAATGTTTTATATTCTTGCGAATTGAAACATTCAGTAGAGGTCTGTATGTATCAAAAGTTGCATTTAGTGATTTCTAATAAACTGAGCGGGAGCTTGTATAAAATTAAAGTTAATTCTACGGTTAAATAATTCTTTAACTCCATTTATTATTGGACTTGACAGAGGGATACATATATGAGTTAACACCAGTCAAATACTGTTTTTTTACCATTTGTATTATTAAAAATTTCCGGAAAATCCGGTTGGAAAGTAAATGGAACATGACTTTTCGGGTCGTTTCAGTGGAAAATTTCCGGGAGCAACAGAACATCTGAAAAGGTAGTCCCGGTCGGAATGTTCCAAACGGAAATTCGTGTTACCTTTCTTCAAAGCCATCTTTGATTCCAGTTTCAGGGTTTCGTGGCCGTTTTCTGGTAAATGGAACTGAATTGTGCAAAAACTGATGGCGATTCCAGGACGAAATTTACCAGTCCCGAATTTTGCGTTCTATTATTTGCCCAAACCGGAACCGACCGGTTTGCCCCATGTAAATGATAAACAACCACTACCTAGTAATTGATGATAGCCTTGATGTTTTGTATAGTTGCAAAGCAGTTGAGTGCTTTCTACCGTGTCCATAAATGAAGCGGAATTTCGAAGGTTGTGCATGGGCATGTTTGGTAGCCTGCGTAGCAGGGGCTCGAAAGTAATGGACGCAAGAAAGAACAGGGCGCGCGAGGGGAGTGTCTCCATCGCGCACCCCGTTCTTTCTTGCACATTAGGGAGCTTAAGCAATGACGACGGTGACGGCAACGACAACGGCAAAAAAGCAATAGGTTTAGATTGGCAAAACAACAACTTTGCACGTGCATCACGCTTTTTGTACATTTCTTAGCCGTTATTGCAAGACTACAACGTGGCGTTTGAAAACATTTGAAAACTGTATAGTTGAATTTGAGCGGTATAAATGAATGTTATCATTATTATCATTATCATTATTATTATTATTATTATTATTATTATTATTATTATTATTATTATTATTATTATTATTAAGAACCTAATTTCACGTTTTGTCGAGGACGGGAACACACGACAACAACTTTCTTTTTCTTTTCCTGACTTTTGATACAATCCTTTAGAATTCAACTCCAAAAAAAAATTGACAACATTTGACGAATTAAACGAGATGGAATAAGCGCGATAAAGTTTGAGGCAGCGCGAATTCACTTGTTAAGTGACGTTTTCGTAGCCGTCGCCGTCGTCGTTGCTTAAGCTCCCTATTTCTTCTAAGCGCCTGCTACGCAGGCTACATGTGTGATTTCACTCGCGCGGGACTGTCTATTTCGCGAGTGTAAAAGCAACAGAATGCAAATCGTCTCAAGACTTATCTTTATGACCGTGGATCTCTTAGACCCCGTCTACACGGACCCGGACAAATTTTTGAACGGACAAAAACATGCACAGATCCACCTTTCAACGACGGTAATTATTTCTTGTTGGTCCGTCAGTGACTGGTCATAACGCAATAAACATTTCAAAAATACCTCTAGTGTTCTCGGTTTAGTGTTCTCGGAATAGTGAGATTTAGAATTACGTTTACGGTAAATGTCAATTTGTACCACGTGACCAAGGTTTTCCTTAAGCTTGATTGTCGTTCACTGTTCATAATGTCCACAAAAAAGTAGTCGTTCCACGCCAGTTGCATTCATAGGAATAAGTTTGCACAGTTTTTATCTTCTTACTCCCTATTTCAAGAAACTGTGAACTCGAATCTGATATGATTCTAAATCTCTTCATAATCTCGTACATTTCTTTGATTCCTGCATAGACACAGACTAACTTCTCACCACGGAATTGGCCGAAAGGACGTATTCTCGCCTGCTAGGTACGCTATACATATCCCCAGTCTCACGTCCAGGCGCATAACAAATTTATAGCGTAAAAAAAGGGCGGTGAACTCAATTAAGGCCAAAGGTCTAACTCTGCGCTCATTATTTCTCAGGCGGTAATTTAGGCAGTTTCACAAGAAAGAAATTAATCTGGTTTCCGCTTAGTATCCTTTGGGCTGCAATAGCGAAGACAGTAACCTTTTTTTCACAAAATTTGCTTTAAAAAAACGCGCGATAAAGGTGCTGGTCGCCAGACAAGGGCTAGTGAAGCGGCACGACTGCTCCCAAAACTCTCGCCTCCACAGAGAGGCCTCTGTGTCGTAGGAAGGCTAAGGAGAGGGGGAAAAAAGCGTGCGGGGGACAATGGGAAGGGGAAAGCGCGCTTGCTATTTTTCGATTATTACTATTTTTATTGGGATACCTAGTGGGAGCCGAGCACTGGGATAGTAAAAGTCAGCAGTGGGGCAAGCGATTTTTTTTTTCGTCTGTTTATCTCGCTCTTCGCTCTGGTTAAGTTCCCAGCGGAGGGAAACTCGTTTGCTGTTTTCCACCAGCATAGCCGGTGCGAGGTCAGCAGATTATCAGCAACAGAGAGTATTCACGTGACGTCACGTCCGTCATACCGCTGTCCCAAAACAATAAAACGGCAGCCATGTTGGTGTCCCAAACTAATCCTGTAGGAGTAAAAACTTCCTTTTTTCCCGATAAATTTGCATAGCTGCCATCCTCGTCGGACCCTTGCTTGAAAACTTTCGTTGCGCCTTTTTTCCCGACCCGACTAACTGCCCCTGTGTCTCCGAGGGTGCATAGCAGAAGCTGCTGGCCAGGTGAGTGAAAACGCTCTATAATAGGCCATCCGCTGACGAGCACACTTAATGAGATTTTTGCGGCGACGGATGAAAAACGAAAACATGAAAATTGACACAGTTCTCTATTCGCTGAGGTTGTTTAATTCTTAATTTTCAATAGTTCTGCAGCATATAACAGTCTATTTAAAGATCTTTCCCTGGTTATAGCCATGGTTCATCAAATCTCCTTCATCTTGCTTCAGGTAGTCCGAAATCTTTTTCTTGTCTTCGGGATTATCTACGTCCAGCTTTGTGAACTTGTACGAGGGGGCATCGATGTTCCAGTCCTCACAAAGCTGCAAAAACAGTTATTTAAATAAGCATCAAAGTGTGACTGAATGAGCAGCAAAAAGACAGAAAACGGTTGAAAACATAACAATGGCAACAACTCTTAATGGTCCGTGACATAAGTCACAGTACATTGCAGCAGGCCCATGGCAGAGAAAATCTTAACAACACAAACAGAGCCCCTCATTATAGTAATAAATGGTTTCCACACAACGATTCAGTCCACTACTCTATGTTGTAATAATCATCGAGGCTCTGTTGTAGCGTAGAGTGATTTTACTTAACTCGTGAAACAGTGCCCAACAGTTACAAGTAAACAAAAGGAAAAAGTGAAATAACAGTCTGATACTGCATAGTAGTGTGCTATCTATTTCAGGGGTTAAGTAAAATCACTCTCACTTCTGGCCTAATACCTACATACTAAAACTGTAATGGTAATTGTAAGCAATGATACGAAGCTGAGTATGACATGGAGAGTATAGATAGAAGAGGATATCATTTAAAGAAGAAGAACGCAAATCTGCAAAACAATCAACTGTTCTTTTGCAGTTTAAGGATATCAACGATTCCTTGCAGATATTCTTCACAAAAGCGGTTGACATCTTTCTGTGACTTCATTGTATAGTAACCATTCTGGTTTTTTCGTCTTTGCTAAGCAAAATTTTCCATCAAGTTTCATGCTTTTTTTTCCTTAAACTTTAACGTGTAGTTCTGCCCTGCCAAAGCGAAAGCCTTCTGTAACATGAAGTGATTCATTCAACGAATCTAGATAGTTGATGTCAATCAAATTTGATGTAAGGGCGAAACTTAGGACTCAGCGTGCAAAGAAAGTCGTGTCTGATTGCCCGGGGCTAGCTGATTTTGCTATCGGGATAGTGATTTTTGTTCTTATAAACTTGCCTGATGGGCAAGTGGTTTTTTGGGGGGAAATTGAAATTACAGAAGGACTGCAACCAAACCTGATCAAAAAGGGTTTTGGGGCTAGTTGAAATGACTTGTGGGCTAGTACATGCTAGCTACAGCTTGGCCGAATGCCAAGCTGTGAAACTGACTTTCTTTGCACCCTAGGACTACTAAGAAACACATCCACCAAACGCACAGGGCGGATGCCCAGTGCTCTGACCATTCAGCCACCAGGGGACACAGCTTCCACACATAACTGTAGATTATTGCCAACTATGAGGTAAAGCCAAAGTTGCGATCAAACTCGGGTTTTCCCAGTAATTTGGTTTAAACATTCAGGTTAAACAAGAGAGAGGCATGGGAGGGGCAGATACGTAATAGCACCCCGTCCAAAAAATTTTATCATCCCATACTCTCTTTCTGTTGGGTGGAGGCTATAGTACATGGTCTGAGAGTTTTGGCGGCAAAGACGAGAGAAACGAGCATGGCAGCTTCGCAGCTCCCCTGCCAGGCGCTCGCACTAACTAACGATTCTACCAGCTTTGCAAACCAATAGTACATGTCTCTCTTTGCAAGCAGCAGCTACCTGTTGACCCTGAATTACAAAGAACACTTACATTGAAGGCCAGCTCCTGTCCACGGAATATCCATATACCAGAGATTGACTCTGCTTTGTCTTTTCCAAATATGCACACACTAGCAAAAGCCGTCTTTTTTAGTTTCTCCAGTCGCTGAAACATTCCACCCACTAAGTTACAGGCCTTAAAGATGTGTGATAGCTCGTCTTTGTACATGTACTCAGCGAACCAAATGGAATAGTCTTCTTTGTTAAACTGCTCCCAGAAGTAAGGAACAGACACATCCGTGTCGTTATTCGAGTACTTTCGCTTGAAGGCATCCATATCGAAAGAGCTAAGAAGGTAAAGATTGTCACAAAATTTCTGGCGCTAATTCACCATGTTCACATTGCCATAATACACTAACACACCTTGTTTATCCTCCAAAATTGTGCATAACAATATTATTTCCAGGGCCAAGTTGTCAAAGCTGGGTTAAGATAACCCCATGTAGGTGCAAAAGTGAATTCAGAAAATTCACCACTTGCAGATCTCCCATAATGCACCTTATTTGCCCCCCAAAATTTTGCATAACCTTTGTAATATCATAGGTGACGAAATACTCCTTAATTTTGGCGCGAAATTTCAACGTTAATTGTAATTTTCCATGTGAAATTACAAAATTGCCATGGCAACCTTCCGTATGTCTCAGTGTCAAGATGGCGATGAAGTTTTAAAATGTCATGAATAAAGATGTCAGGGCACAAAAAGATGCTTTAGAAAACCTGAACACATGAAAGAGCACATCAAGAAGGATTCTAACAGGTATTTTGTCAAAAAAAACTCTGAACTTAAGCCAAATTTAAGCACTAAACGTTCGAGAGAGTGCAGGAGTTCTCAATTGATACGATCCAGGATAAACATGTCAAAAATCCAAGATTGCTAACGTAATTCGTCACCCATGATATTAATAGGTAATCAAATGGTATACTCGTGAAATTAGGGAATAGTTTCACTTGCGTTTCGTCCAAATCCTAATAATTTGGACAAAACGTGCGTAAAATTATTCCCTAATTTCACTTGTCACCATTTGATTACACATACTTATTCAACTCTCCTAGGTATTACAGCTGTCCCAAGAGAAATTGAAAACAATGCTTATGCAAAATTTTGGGGGGGCAAATTAGGTGCATTATGGGAGATGTGCAAGTGGTGAATGAAAGTTTAAAAAGCAAATTCAGTTTTATTCATTTTGTCTACAATTTGATGACTGGATTATCTGGGAAAAATATTATTTGATTATCTGGGAAATGCTTTTGAACAAAAGAAACCTGGGTTAAATTTAACCCTGGGTTAGTGCTAATTGGCCTTCGAACAACTGGGCCCTGGGTATTACAAGCTGTCCCAGGAGAAACTATAAACAATTCTTATGTAGTAAATCACAACTGCAATTTTTGGTGATGTTCATATGAACTACAACATGCCTAATTAACATTGCTAGTATTACAGTCATTCACCTTAACCCTTTAAGCCCTAAGAGTGATCAGCGTCAAATTTCTCCTTGTAATATCATTGCTTTATTAAACAGAGTGGTCATGAGAATTACAGACATGATCACACAAGATGGATCTAATTGATACTTCAACAAATTCTCCCCACTACTTCTATTGAAAACGTAATGTCTGCAAAGCAGTGCCCATATCTTTGTTCTAGGCCCCCAACAGACACAACGAATTACCGGAAATGCGTTTTGAATTTCCTTTCATCTTGATGTGAAAATCAACAAAGCCTTTTTGAGCAGGCCAATCATGGCACGTACTCAAATCCTGGGACACAGGACAGGTGGGAACCTACGGGAAGGATTTTAGAGTTGTTTAACTTGTTGAACTTAACCAGAGTTTAGTTTCATCTGCGGTGTAGGCTATGGTCTCGCTGGCCAGTTCTGACTTTTGGAGAGCACCCGTAGTAGTCAATTTGAACAAGTCAACTGTACCTCTTTGGCAGACCAGCATAAGGGTCTACAAACTTTGGCGGTGGTGGAGCATCGTCTTCCTCTTCTGGTTCTTCCTTTTTCTTTTCTTGTTTCTTTGGTTTTTCCTGCTTGAGTTTTTCTTGTTTTGGTTTTTTTTCCTCTTTAACTTTCTTTTCCTTTTTCTCCTCCTTCTTAGGATGCAACTCAGCATATTTCTTTACTGAGGAAATAATTATATAACATATTTTAGATTTCATAATTAATCGCAAAAACTATTTCACAGTATGCCTCTATTTGCACTGCCGAAACTTAATACAAAAACGTTGCTGTCTCAAGTATTGAACCAAATGCCATTGAGAATTCTCTTGCATGCTGATCTTGGGTGGTGACACTTTTGGGTGTAATTACTGCAAAACTTACAAAACTGTGAACACCAGAAATATTTACGGAATGCTATTGTGTTGCGTGAAAAAAAGCCAATAAGGCGTGAGATAACTAAACCGCAAACAGCAACAGTAATTAGTTGGTGGTTTTGAGCTTTGCTTGCATACCCTGAATTTTCTTGTAATTGGTCAGTACACAACCAACATTCCCGAAATTTTTCAGGTGTTCACGGTTTTCTGAGTTTGACAGTAAAGATTAATAAGATAACTAAGACTCACCATCAAATTTAGCCATAGTTTGGCAAAGCTTCACCTCTCCCAGGATCTTTTTAAACTGTGGCTGATTTACGATGGTAAGGAACCATCTGTTCACATTAGCAAATGGAGCTCTGAAGGTGGGGTCCATCACCTGACAATTAAAACAAGATGTAATAACTCATTCATTACATGTCTGAATCCGTGAGCAGGCAAGATGTTTGAGATTTCAAGTGTTGGTCCCTCAAGAAAATAAATCCTTTACTGACCAAGCTTTTTTGGTCAAGATGGCTGGATAATATTGGCTCATTCCTTTTTGGCACTTTTATTGACCTTGACTTTGTCACTGTCCATAAATATGGAAAAATAACTCTGCTTTTTATAACACTTATCTGATGACTAACTCTTTTGTTCAGTTATTATTACTACTATTGTCTGTTGAGTCCCTGACAGTTATGGTATAGCTTGTGTTGACTTCGGTGAATCCGAAGACCTCAGACAGAACCGGGTAATTCACTACGAAGTGATAATGTAATAATATAATAATGTAATGTAATAATGTCAAGTCCAAGTTAACTGGCCATGATAGCTAGCAATTCCCACAATTTCCTTGGAAAAATTACTGTTTTGGCTAAAAGGTAAGTGGGGCATGGTGACATCCAACAACTTATAAAAATTTCTTTTGTCAAGGGCAGCAATATTAAGAAGAACTGTCTGTTTAAGAGAATGTCCATAAGAGAGCTTCCACTACAATTTTCAAGAAGGTATACAAATCAATGCAGATAATATCCTGATAATGTTGAGGGTTACAGCATATACATGTATCACTAATGTCACAAACCTGCTTGTACAACATGAGAAGGTTGCAGCCAACTGAGATGTCAGCAAGAGATACTCGCTCACCAACAAGAAAAGTCTTGGTCAGTAAAACATTGTTCAGGACTGTCAAGCACTTCTTAACATCCTCCATGGCTTTGTCAGTGGACTGCAAAATTATTTGAAAACATTTAGTTTTATAAAACACTTTGTCTTCAAAATAGCAAGAAACAAACCCAACTTTCAAACCTCTAAGAGAAATGGAAATTGGTTTCTAAAATCACGACTTTGAAAAATCGAAGACAGCTTCAAGTCAGAACTATTTTAACGTACATGTAGTGTTGTCAAATTAGAACCAAGAAGGCCTCAGAAAACAACAGCATAGCACTCTTACAAGTCAATGCCTCTATTTAGTGTAACAGAAACCCAGAGTGTGAAAAAACCCTAAAAAATGATCATCATAGCCAAATTTAAATAACTTGAATAGAATATTGCACACCTGCTTGTTGTATTGCATCAAACCCAAAGTAGGAAACACCCAGGTAGCCACTGCAGGCAAGAGTTCTTGATCAGCAAAGTTCACATACTGCTGGATCTCCGCCATTTCCAGAGGAGCCTTCCCACGCAGTTCATCATTAGACACTAAAATGAATTAAGAAGAAGTAAGCTGTGTAATGTACTATCCTAATTCTTTGTATGAAGAAAACACTCAAGGCAGTGGTTTAATTAAGAAAAATTGTATGGAGCCCAAACTTAGTTCTGTACACATGATACTCAGGGTGCCCAGTAAACAATTATTTTTATGGTGCAAAAACTAGGATTTCTTTAGTGAGAGAAAACAGCTGATATTTTGCAAAGCCACCACCGGTTTTCCTACAAAATGACATGGGAGGAACAAACGCAGAAATTTCACACTGATGACGCATCATAACCACATCTGGGAAGTGCTTCTGATTGGTTGAAAATAAGCTTCATCCCACCAGAAGCAAGGAATTTCTGTGGTCATTCCTCAAACATCACTTCTCACGTAAACCAGTGGTTTTTTTTTAAGTTTTTGAGAAAATACGTGCTGTTAGTCCAATCACACTAAAAATCAACCATTAACTAGTGATCTGTTTAACAGGCTATGACACTAATTTCCAGCATCATGTGAATTAGCAGCATCAAAGGAATAATCACAGACTCCAGTGCCTTCTATCTCTCCCAAAGGTGATAAAGAAGAGCTTTCATTTGCTTCAAGCCCCAAATAAAAAGTCTGTTCACAAGATAAGAAAGATGCAACTTTACGATCAAACATGTTAACATACCATAGTAAGCAATGGCATTGCTTTCATAAATGCACTTTCCATCTTTGGTCTCAAATGCTGGGACCTGGTGAAAGAAAACCATGCAGTCAAAATAACCTCTTTAATTATTTTGAGAACTAATCATAACCAGTAAAATATTCAGTAAAATATTATTGATGATGAGGACCTAGCTACTTGTAAGGGATATACTATGATATAATTTATTTTTATTTATTTACCAGCTTTTCTGGACACAGACATGGCAAGAGGGAATGTGTACGAACAGGACTCAGGTCCCATGCGAGGTGCCATCCCTACCCAATCCCACAGCCTGTTAAGGTTGGCCACACCACCGGGGTCTACGACCTCTACTCTTTTAGAATAGTGATGTGGGTTCTTTTACGTCCCGCAAGAACAAATCAGTGACAGTGCTGTGAGACAGGACCAACCGTTTTCTGCCCTTATCCGAGAAGACTAGAAAGTCTAACCATTTGCAGATGTCATTACAAAGGCAGCACTTTCTTCTCAGTTATTTTAAGACCCTGAGTGTTGGTCCGGCCGGGCTTTGAACCTGCGACCTCCTGCTCAGCAGACCGGCGCTCTCCCAACTGAGCTAACTAGGCAAAAAGATAAGGTCATCCTCTTTTTTTTCTCCGTTTACCGTCGTCCAACCGACCCACATTTTTGGCATTTTCAAAAAAAAAAAAGTACCGACGTAGTTACACCATTTTTCACTTGAAATAATTCTTTTAATCTAAAAAATGAGCATAGTAACAGCATAGAGAAAAACAGGAACAAAAACATGAACAGTTTTCACAGTATATTGTACATTTTGTTAATCCAAATGTGTGAATGTTAACTTTTAATGTCATCCTGGGGTGCCAGGGCCTACTATTCCGAGACTTCTTGTTATTTTTTTTTTTTAGGTTTTTTTTTTTTCAATCTGACCGACTGACCCAATATCAGGAAACGCATTCGACGGTAAACGAAGAAAAAAAAGGGGATGGCCTAAGATCCAAGGGGTTTGAACCTTATGACAGAGTATCTCTTCTCGCCTCCCCTCTGGGCCTCGACGGGGTCTGTACAAAAATACTCTGGGCTTGTACAAAAATTACAAAATAAATATACACTATGAAATATCTTTGGAAAAAATACTACTCTTTTGTTGTGAATAAAAATATTATGAATACCTTTCCCAGAGGAAATTTCTTCAAAAATTCAGCAGTCTGGTTGGTCTCTCCAAACTTGAAAGGTGGTAGAGAAATTTTTGCTCCACTGTACTCAGCGGCGATGAGGATTTTATAGGCCCGAAAGTTATCCGGATACGTGTACAAACTCTGCGAAAAAGAAATTAAAATCACTTACGAAAAGACCCAAATTAACTGTACCACACAATGTTAAGGCTAAAAAATCTGTAAATGAAAGGATTGCTTTGTATTTAGTCGGATTCTAAAGGGGAGAAACTTACACCTTCAGCCATTGCCAATGTCGATGTGATAAGAGGAAGATCGAGCGGCAATGGGGTCGATCTTATGGTTATTTGCTTGGTGACCGCGCTAAATGTTGCAAAGCTTGCGTGGTTCCAATATGGCGGCTTCTGTAGTGAATTAGAGGCAAAATGTAGATTTATTCCTGGCCAGGTATTAAGTAATCATGCCTAACTGGTATTTCAGTAAAGAGGGCTTGGTGAGAACACCATCAAGGTTGGATGGTATCGATTATATGACAGAGACACGTTACAGAAGAGAAGGAACACGATTCATTATGAACTGTGGAAACAAGATGAGGTTGTATCCTTTCATATGAATGTTTGTTGTGAGCCTTTTTGTTAAGCTTATTACTTCCCAAGTGGTAATCACTTACTCATGCTGATATAGGACTATGAACTATACTGCCATTTGCGATAGTTTCGAAAACGAAGCACTCGAAAACGAAGAACAAAGCACGAAGCGCCCAAAACTCGAAAACGAAGCACCCAAATCTCGAAAACGAAGCACCCAAAACTCGAAAACGAAGACCCCTAGATCGAAAACGAAGCACCCTATCTCGAAAACGAAGCACCCTATCTCGAAAACGAAGACCCCAAAATCTCGAAAACGAAGCACCCTAAACTCGGAAACGAAGCACTCAAAACTCGAAAACGAAGACCCCTAAATCTCGAAAACGAAGCACCCAAAACTCGAAACCACTGTAGGTTTAATAAGTGCAACTTTACGTCTTACATGACGCAATCCGAATCAGGTGGAGGCAGCGGATGTGCCCGCACCTCTAAAGGTCCACAAAATCCATCCCAAGGTTTTATAACCAACTGTTTCACTGAACATTTCTAGATCGGTCAGTGTAAAACGCAGACTGCGGACTGTAGACTGCAGACTGCGGACCAGGGGTAAAATGCAGACTGAGTGTAAAATGCAGACTGCAGACTAAGAGTAAAACGCAGGCTGGGGTAAAATGCAGACCGAGCATAAACTGTAGTCGTGGAAGGGTTTAAGGGCAAAAAAATCCCGCAAATACATGTAAACGAACACTTAATTGATGACATCTGCGTTCACAAATCCATTCCTTTCTTCTCTGGAACGTCGTCGACGACCCGAAAACATAATCGCAATCTTGAACCTTTTTTCCATCCGAGAGACTTCACGCTTCAACTTTTGATGCGAAGTTTTCGATATACGTGACCAGGGACCGTGAACTGGTACAACACCACAATGTTTACGCTTAAATGAAAGCTGCTGACCCAAAATACTGTACAGGAAGAATTATGGTGATAAAAAAAGGGAGTAAGTCATTCCAACAACAAAGAAAGATGTTCTGCAAGAAATTTGGATGACCTTCTATGAAAGTATTGCAAATCAAGGTACGCAGACTTCAGCTGTTTGGATGTTCATTGAAACTTCTGGCGAATGTGCAATTCACTTCGACTAGGAAGCGAAGTGTGTAACTGATACCGGCTAGCTATTTCACCGATTTGAAGAAGAAGGAGCACAAATGTTTAAAAAAGTCTACAGTCTTTGTTCTGCATTTTACCCCAGCCTGCGTTTTACACTTAGTCTGCAGTCTGCATTTTACACTCAGTCTGCATTTTACCCCTGGTCCGCAGTCTGCAGTCTGCAGTCCGCAGTCTGCGTTTTACACTGACCGGTTTCTAGATAGGATATCCTGTATTAATTTTATTATTAGTCTCCCTATACTTGATACATCTTACCTTAATATGCATTTTTTCGGTACACATACATGTTTATGTAGACTTCAGAACTGTCCGTCAGCAGATTTTGGCGTATTCAAGTACGCGTGAGCAGTAACACAAAAGGTCTGAAACGAGGCTGAAAACGGAGTGTGAGGCTCGCGTGTATTACTCTTACGCCACGCTTCACCGACTTCTTTACTGATTTTGAGAAAAAAAACCGATTGTTTTGCAGTCTAACATATTGGATATCTATGACACTGCGTGATCAGATCAGATCAGATCCAGGCAGAATTTGTTCTAGGATAACAGCCTGGGACCAGGCTCTATGGTGGGGAACAGGAGAATTCGTTATCGTGCTTGATTCCTGCTGTATTAGCATTGGTCTCGTGTTTATAAAGGACAGACCGGTTTCGAGTTTTTGGGTGCTTCGTTTTCGAGATTTAGGGGTCTTCGTTTTCGAGTTTTGGGTGCTTCGTTTTTGATCTAGGGTGCTTCGTTTTCGAGATTTGGGTGCTTCGTTTTCGAGATTTGGGTGTTTCATGCTTTGGTCTTTTTTTTTGGAGTGCTTCGTTTTTGAAACTACCGCCATTTGCAGGCTGCCTGTAGTAATGCCCCGCTTATAATTCCAGTTTCTAGTGTGAGGCCGGCCTTTAAAAAAATAAAAATATGATATATTTTGACTTAAAAAAATAAGAATATGATATATTTTAAGACTGGACCTTAAGCCTACTTTTCAAAAATACTTTACTAGAGAATTCTTTTTTAAGATATTCATGTCAATTTTAATCGCGGTTACTCCTTTGTTTTTAGTTATTTCTGTGCACAGGCTATGTATTACAGAAACTGTTTCTTTCGCCCCCAAGTCATCATGCCCTATTTACTCAGCACCCCATTTGTAAAGCCCCCTATTTGTAATGTGCTTGCTTTGGTTTATGGCTTAAAGAACGAGGATTACTACTTCGGGTGAAATGACTTGGGGGCAAAATAACTGTAAAGCACATAAACTACATTACAGTACTATATTATAGTATCATGACCTGTCATATATTATATAATGCTTCATACTATGTTCGATATATGCTATTTATTATATGGAGGAGAGTGTTTTACTGGGAACTAAACCACTCGTAGATTCCATACGCCACTTCATCCGGGACCCTAGTGGCGTATTTTCCGTATGTCACCTTTGTGAGTGTCGTATCGTTCAATGACGTCACGATTCCCGCTTTTTGCTTTTGTTGAATTGGTTTCTCCATATAATAAAAAGAACATTACACGTTGGCTCGAAGATATGAATTTTATGTTCTCGTGGTAAGAACAATATCTCATTCGTTCGCTTCGCTCACTCGTGAGATATTGTTCTTGCCACTCGAGCATAAAATTCATATCTTCTCGCCACCGTGTAATATCCTCTCTATCTGTAGTCTTAAATACTTCGAAAAGCCTTTTTTTGCACTTTTCAAGCAGGTGTAAATCCTTAATCAAGTGAAAATCAGACGTTATGATACTATGGCTACAGGTGCTGTATACTTCCACAGATTTTATATGGTGCAGTCTTTTAAAAATTTTCCTCGCTGGGTAGGTGTTTATTTGTTTTACGTACAGCAAGTTTCTCTTTCAAAGGGTGGATAACACTATCCACTGGATAAATCTCTGTCCAGTGGTTAGTTCAATATATTGGTTTCCCTAGTTCTTATCAGCTGGATTGTGATTTATCCAGTGGATAGCGCTCTTCAACGTTTGAACAACTGGAGCTAGGTTGACAATGCTATCCACCAGCCTTTCCAGTAGACAAGTGTGGGAAAGCAATTATTGAGTTATCCAGTGGAGAATGATTTATACGGTGTCTAGTGCTGTCCACACTTTGATCCGCTGGGAAATGGTTACATGCATGGGTTAGTCTTTAGCATTTACAGGGCTCTTGACTAGTAATTTTACAGCATTTTTACTCATCAAGTGCTATGGCAGCCGTAAACCAAGATCTTAGGGACATCAGTAAATGGTGTGCAAAGAATTCTCTACTCATAAACCCTGAGAGGACAAAATTAGTGGTTGTTGGCTCAGCACAACTTATTAAGAGGCTACCTCATATCTCCTTTTCCCTGTTGGGCAAAACTATTTCACCAGTTTCAGTTGCTAAGGATCTCGGGGTATACATGGATCAATATCTTACCTATGATGTACATGTTACTAAAACAGTCTCTAGTTGCATGAACCAGTTGGTAAAGATAGGTAGAATAAAATTAAACATCTTTTGGATAAGAAAACCCTTTTATTACTTGCAAATAGCTTTGTTTTCAGTAAACTTTTTTAATGTTCCTTAGTATGGGGGAACACATCTAAACATAACCTACACAAAGTGCAGTTGGTACAAAATTTTGCTGCCAGAGTTGTATTAGGTTTAAAGAGCTTTGATGACATCTCCCAGGAACGTAGATCTCTTAAATGGTTAGATGTTACAGAGAAGGTTCTGTTTAATGACTTAGTTTTAGTATTCAAATGTGTGAATGGCTTGGCTCCAGATTATTTAGGTAAATATTTTATTGAAATTTCAGCAGTTCACAACAATAACAAAAGGGGATGTAACAATTTTGTGGTCCCCCGATGTGGACTGTCAATGGGACAAAGGGAACTTTATTTTCAGGGTCTAAGGGAATGGAATAGGCTAGCTGACAATATTAAGAACACTAAAGATATTGATAGTTTTAAGCAGACACTTTTTAATAATATGTTTCATACGAAATAATTTTGAAATATATTTTGAATAATTCTGAATGTATTTTGAATTTCATTAAACTACTGTAAATAAGTTTTCTTTTGTTAATTACCAGTATAATGAAATAGTTAACATTGTGACTGAAAAGCCCTGTTGAAGGGAGTCTCAATAAAGTATGTATGTATGTAGGTATTTTGCTCATGTTGCCTTTGCATGCAGTCACTTGAGCTCCTGACATGGCGTCAGTAACGACCCTGTATAGTATAGTAATGTTCTAACCAACTGATGCTTTAAAAGAAGTATCCTAACTATCCTAACTATCAGGCGAACGTGTTCCGGTGTGCCTTGTCCCCAAGACAAAGCGATTCGCAGATTTCTGCACCGTTAAGTTTCAAGACCAGTTGTAATCCTGTGCTTGTTATTTTTTCTCTGTTATGTAGTGCTTTTAATCATATTTACATAATTATCTATTTGATTATTTTTGCATTGTATTGTCTTCTGTTAGTGTCACTGACCTTCCTTGTAATTCAGCCTTTAGGCTGCGAGAGGGATATCAATAAACTATTACTTTACCTTGAACTGTTTTGCAATAGGTCACTAGTGCTGCTTGCTTGTTTCTTGCTGGAAAGGTGGAGGAAACTCCAAAAAAGTGCCGAGATATAATCAAGACAGCCAAAAGCATTTTGACAGATGCTCAGTTTGAAGTTTTTGGTGAGGACCCAAAGGTAAACATCTACAAAAGCTAATTAACTGGAGATGCAATGGTTTTATTGGAACCCCATAGCACTTTGTACTATTAGTTAAACTGGAGGAAAGTTTACAGTGGACCATTGCTGTCTACCAGGCATTTTATGTTATTTGCATGGAACCGATGTTATACAATATAGGCAATTACCAAACCATTTGTGTAGTTTTGAGTAATAATACGTGTATATACGTTGTAATATGTGACCCAAGGAACTGCAAGGATAAGGAACAGGGAAAATTAATATCCATCTGTTACATGTATTGTATTTTTCTTTAATACTGGTACCACCATGGCTTTTAGAACCAATATTCAAGAAAATTTCTCTCCAGCACTCAAGTCTGAAATCATCATCTGCAAAAAGCTGCTCCCATGAAACTTGAACATTTTTCATGAGTATTTTTTTTTTTTTTATGTCAGATGATAGTGGGTAACTGCGATTAATTTAGGCACCTGAATAAAGTTTTTGTTACTTGTGACTGATTTTTTTTTGTAGGAAGAAGTAATGATGTATGAAAGGGTGTTGCTTCAAACAATTAAATTTGATTTACAAGTGGAACATCCGTATCCAAGCCTTCTAAAGTTTGGAAAAGCCTTGAGAGGTATGTAAGCCAGCCTGCAGATTGCTCAAGAAAAGGAAGATTTTACATGTGTGTACCTTCTTAAATTAACCCTTTGATTCAACTGGAGGCTGATATTTAAAAAATTTACAAAAATTCCAACTTTCTGTTTGAAAAATCCAGAGAAACAGATGGTTTTAAGTTATGCAAAAAGTCTGCCAAACGGGCAAAAAGGTTTCACTTTCATTTAAGTGGTAACACTATAGGATTTTGTCTACAGAGTAATTGATTTAAAAGAATGCATGACAAGTTATCCTGCCACACCTTGTTTAGGATCAAAGATTAAAGCTGCGTTGTTTAGCCCTAATTTTTTTTATGATATTTAAGTTATCATCAATAACTGTAAATTATAAAATCAACTATATAACTGAAAATAAAAAATCAAAGCCTTCGATTTTTAATTGTCAGATATATAGTTGATTTTATAATTTACAGTTATTTGGTTCTCCCACTTGGATTTCTACTGTCACGTAACTTTTACTTGTGCACACATGTACATTTTACACCCATAAATAAAAGAGAGGCAATGTATCAAAGATTGCACCTTAACATAAAGGTTGAACCTCACTCAGCTCTTACGTTTACACGCAGCCTTTCATACATCGCCTCTATTTTTTAATTGTTTACACACGTCAAATTTACGTGCATGTGCATGTGAAAATTATATGACAATGGAAATCAACCCAAAGGATTAATGATTTTGTCTCTTTCTAATTTTTGTAATACACAAACTTTTCATGAATATCTCGGAAACAAGAGAAGATATCCCAGCATATAAAACTCAGTTGTTCTCTTTGTTGAAAGTACTTTTAATTAGCTTGAAGTTCGCTTCTTTTTTGCTTCTTGGGGACTTATATCATTTTCATTTGTGAA
The DNA here is from genome assembly GCF_958299795.1 of Porites lutea. Lineage (NCBI taxonomy): Eukaryota > Metazoa > Cnidaria > Anthozoa > Scleractinia > Poritidae > Porites > Porites lutea. Next base: position 22,242,331 of record NC_133207.1, read on the forward strand.
CTCATTTCAGGTGACCGTGCAAAAATCAACAAACTTGTCCAAATGGCATGGACATTCTCAAATGACAGGTTTGACATTGCAGTTCATAATGTTAAGTCTGTGTAACCGTTTTGTAGATGTGGGATAACCTCAGTAGCTCGCTCTTATGACTCTTTTAAAACTTTGTGCATAAAAAACAGCCATGGTGATACAAATAGTCCTTCTCAGTGAATCAACACTATCACCTGATGAAGACCAGCAGTATGTGGCCAAAACGTGATGATCGATACCTAAGGGACAATCGTGAGACAAACAATAAACAAAACCCTTTAAACACATTATCCACTATGAACAATAATCTTTCATGAGGTAATGATTATGTTGATGATGACTGATGATTGCAAAGAAGTGCTGATTGATGGTCTCTGTAATGTACCAAGTTTTGACAGTGCCTCTGAAAAATAAAAATTAAATGATTTATTGTTAATAACAGTATTGTATTGAATCCTCTAGTCTATCCACTACATTGTGTTTGAGGCACAAGCCTGAGGTCACTGCTGTAGCTATGATAGCACTGGCTGCCAAGTTTAACAACCATGATCTTCAAGCATCTGCAAGTGTACCTGGGAAAACCTGGTTCCAATCATTTACCAAGGGAGTTCCTGAATCAGTTATTGAAGGTACTGTAGTGATTCTTATCTCTTGAAATGGTCAAGACAGCAGCAAAACCTCAAAAAGTTTTAAAAATAGTGCGACTTTTTGAATTTTAACAAACACATTTTGACGGTACATCCGTCATCGTCAGTGTGACTGTTATGAAAGTTTACCGCTGATAAAATGTGCCTGTTACAATGTACAGTATACGTTACATTGCATTGGAAAACAATACACTGTATAAATCTAAAGTTAACAAAATTAACAGATGCGTGCGCATGCATCTATAGAGAAAGCATGAGATTGATGTGTTTGACCTGTTGATGAAGGTCGGGCTTTTTCCGCTTAATGTACATAGACTCCCTAAGCTTAACCTGATACCTTGTAGGGGCAGAGTCTAAGATCTTAAAGCAGTCTAAGTTACAGGAGGTACGACAAGACTCTGAAATCTGTAAGTGCTTATAAACATGAAACGATCTGTCCGATGACGTGTGCTCGTGCATGAGCTTGGAAAAGTGTCTGATTGTTTCGCCAACGTAACAAGCGTTACAGCTTGCACAGGAAAATTTGTAGACGATGCGTGTACGAGGCCTGTCAGGGAGAGGATCTTTCATGTTGAATAAGTTCTTAATTTTAAAAGTGGAATAAACTAACTTGATGTCAATTGGTTTACAGAACCGGTTGATGAGTTTGTACACCCTCCGTTGTGCAACAACCCCAAAAAAAAACCCAATGTAGGGGATGTTGAAATAGTGCCTAGGCAACTCTTACTGCTCGACACCTGTCGAAGGTCGAGTATCTACTTATCTCTTGCTACCATGGCATGTGACATAACGACTTCTCCTCTCTGTTTTGGCCTGCATGAGAATCTCATGAAAAGGTTTTTTAAAATTACAGTATCTAATTTGTTTTAAGTGTTGTAGAGGCCATACCAACAGTATGTCTAAATGGAAAACTTGGCAAGTTTTCTTATAAAACCGAAAAAATTTCCTCATAAGAATGATAAAAAAATATATTTCTTAATATGTTACAATTTTTTCTTGTAGAAGAAAACCTGCTTGAATGTGCAAATAATACAACTTAATCATGGCTTTGCTCTGGTATTTTAAGGCATATGCGATGAAATGATGGAACTCTATGGTGGTGGAAAGAAGAAGGAGAAAACAGAAGCTAGTGATGAGGGGAGTTCATCAAATCATTCCAGTCCATTGCCCAGCTCAAGTCCTCCAGCAAAGAAAAGGGTGGGACCAGTTATTCCAAAGTTTTTCTTTAGTTTCTCACTTTTGTGCCTTCTAAAAAGTCAACAATCACTTGTTCTTTACAGTATTTTTGTTAAAAAATAATTGTAATTGTTTTTTTGTTTGTTTGTTTCTTTTTTTTTTTTTCCTATTTTTTCCGTCTTTTTTCAGAAACACACCAGCATTTCATCTGACATCAAATCCCAGACAACTGCATCCGGTAAGAAAGTTTTTTCTGTAGTTAGTTAGTTAGTTAGTTAGTTATTTATCTGTTTATTTATTCATTATAATAATACTATTGTTGATACGTGCGTGATGACAATTATTCAAGTACACGACTCCTTCGTGGTCATACCTGCCATAATATGGCCACAGAGACGCAGTCTTGAATATCTTAAATGAATGAATGAACCTTATTTAAGTGTCAGAGTATTTAGCTAGGTATTAGCTAATTGTGGACACTAAAAGAACATTCCAAATACAAAATAAAAAATTGAAATAGGGATGCTACGAGTGTTATAAATCTTTTTTAAAATGTACAATCATTTTGAAGACACGGAAGGTTCAGCATAAAAATCCAAAAATCTGTACTATTCACAAATTTAATATCGCTTATCTTATTATATAAAAAGACGTGTGAACACGGAGGAGAACGTGTCACATTTCCTCTTATGTTTATCCATCTGATAAAGCGTGAGCTAACCACATCATATAGTAACGCAAGACTGAAGCGATTGAGATATTTCTTTCTATACTTAATTATATACGATTAACTGCCGCTTGTAAGCTTCCTACTTATAAGCCCCCCTGTTATAGGCCCATCTACCTGCAAACAAAATAATATATCCTCCCCCCTCCAGATGTATTGAAATAAATGCGATTTATTATGGCGTTTGAAGGTAAGTTAAAAACCAGCAAATGTAAAATGTGTTTTGATCTGCACTGCTTGCTTGTTTCGAGGCGCTTTTTCTATTCCGATCATAAGCTCTCTTGGATTAAGCCCCTCTCCGTTTATAAGCCTTCCTAAAACTAGCCTGTGAACAGACTCTCTGTTTGGGGAAAGGGTGAAAAAAAATCGCGATTTTTTCACTCCTTCCCCAAAATGATAGTCTGTTCACAGGCCATCCCAAAACCCCTTACGAAGATGTATAGAGTGTTTTCACTCACGTGGCCAGCATCTATGCAAATTTATTGGAACAAAAGAAAGCGTTTGCATAAGAAAAAAGTTCAACTCCCACAGGATTGGCTTAGGACACCAACATGGCAGCCGTTTCATTGTTTTGGGACACCAATATGGCCGCCGTGACGTCATGTGAAAACACTCTATAAGCCCAGGGCTTAAAAGCTGCAGTTAACGGTATACTAATTAGTTTTTTCCACTTCTTTGAAGATACTCCTCCTGTCGCCAGCCAGACACCAGCAGAGCCACTAAAGCCACTTCCACCAGCTCTAACGTCATCTCACATACAAGTGGAAAATGTGAGTCCTGCACCTCCCGCGCCCACCCCATCACAGCAGCAACAACAGCAACCTGTCACGGTCACGACAGAGCCTCCAAAAGTCACGCAAACTGTAGACACAACATTTGTCACAGCAGCTCAAACCGGAAAGCAAACCACCGACATGACTGCAGCCGCAAATGTTCACCAGCCGACCCTAGCGGTGTATTCCACTGTCACGTCATCTTACATAGCGGAGCAAAGTTACGCCATGAACCCTTATCAACAGACAGTGCAGCCAGCAGGAGGGGTGACGCTTACAACAAATGCGTCATTTCAAGCATCTGTTGGTAGCTCAAACCTTGGTTCTATGGCGTCCTTCCATCTTCCAACTCAATTTCAGAATCAGTCTTATTTGCCACCAACTCAGGGCTATACCCACTTCCCTGCCCCTGGGGGCTACCCTAATGCTCCTCCACCTCCTCTCCCACCCGTCCCTCCCAGTTCTCTTTACCCTCCCCCTCCAAGTGGCATCAACACTCTCCAGAACCCTCCTGGGTATAGCATGCCTCCTCAAACCAGACCACCCCATCCGCCCATGTCGCTTCCTCCTCCACCCCTCCCTCCATTACATAGCGGACAGTTGCCCCCATTACCACGAGTAGGTTCTACTGATTTTCAGTGGCCAAGGCAATTTGGAGTTCCTCCAACGCAAAGCCAGCAGATGGGAGGTTGGATGAAATGACGAAATTGATATTGCTGATTCAGATACCGTGTGGCACTTTATTCGTGTGGGTTCGGATTTTTGCGTTTCTTTTTTCGGCAAGGAAAAAAAAAAGACAAAAATTTAAAATCGAATACACGGTCAAATGTCGTTTGAGTTAGTTTGGTAAAGAAAGAAAGCGACTACAAATATGAGGAATACCGGTATGAATCAAATCCTACCACACAAAAATGTTGGGCCTGTATTTTGTCTCCATCAGAAACGTAAAAAACTTTGAATGCAGTTGTTTCTGTGAATTTCAGAAATAAATTTCCAGTGAAAAAGTTCAGATCAGTTGGCTCAGGTTTCAATAGATGTGCAGTTCATAGCTAAAGCCATGGAAAGGCATGGACAGTTAATAAAGTTTCGAACTACGTTTTGGAAATGAAGGTTCAATTACCTCTGGCGACAATTTCAAAGATACTCTACTTACTTAAATAAGCGCCGCGACGCTTGTTACATTTTCACGCCTCAAATGTGGCGCTTGTTCGATGGCGGCTTTTGTTTGAAAGTTGACGCGAAAAAGAATGGTTTTAACTACGGTCGTATTATTTTCGGTATTTAACAAACAGATTTAAAGTCTTTAGATGTTGATTATAGAGAGTTTACGCTTCACGTATACGACAAACGTCAGATTCAAGTTGAGAATTTCTCAAAATAGAAAGTGAGCAAATAAAAACAGTTCAAAATAATTCTTATGGATAAAAAATCGTTGAGGAATGTGGATACCAACATGTGGGGAATGTGGATACCAAGATGGCGGGTGGAGAGTTTTTTATAAGTACTGTATAACCGCCACCCACTTGTAACCGCTCTGTGGTAGCAGCCAACTCGACAGCTTGGCTCCTTTGGCTTCTGCACACTTTTTCCCTTGTTATGTTTAATTCAATGTATAGTTAGCTCTGTTTTTACGCCTTTTATTGTTGTTGTATTGTGATTGAATAAGTATGAATAAATGAACTTGAACTTGATTTATGTGTAGAGATAATGAACAGTAAACGACAAGTAAAGAGGAAACTTGGTCACGTGGTACAAATTCGCGTTTGCCCGGCGTTTGACGTAAATGTGATGCCGGGGCCCCAGCGCTTATTAACTTTTTGTCCTAAATTCGACGCTTAATCAAGTAAATACGTTAGCATAAGACCATTTCTGCAAACATCCCCGAGAGGATAGGATATTTTGGTTATCGCGTCGTTTTTCATTCCTTCACAGCATGTGATTGGCTTTACGCGTCACAATTAGTCAATGCTGATTGGTTTTTTTAAACAAAACCGAACAACCCAAGAACGGAAGTGGCTCTTCTCCGGGTAGGGTTTTTGCGCCGTATTGATCTGAAAACGGGTATACACTTTGCCCATTTTGGTCTGGAATCGGGTATGATTTTTGAGGGAACTGCGGGATAGTATGAACGTAATTATCGTTTCAATTCCAAATGGAAACGGCGCAACCTCGCACAACCATGTTCGCAAGCAGTTAGTGGAGTCATTAGTGATGTCAAAACTGGACTACGGGTGCGTCGTCTTCTCTCCCCTTCCAGAATACCAAATGAAATGGCCGCAAAAAGTTCAAACAACATGCGCGGGCTACCTACTTGGGCGGTATGCTGTTTTAGAGGACTTGCAGAAATTAAACTGGCTTCCAATTATAAAAAGGAGAGACCTAGCACTACTGAAAATCACTCATAAATCCCTCTACGATGATGTTTGGCCTGATTACTTACGCCTTAAATTCCATACTGTGAGTGCCAAGACATTCTCTCTTGTGAGTGCCTATAACTTTGAAGCACAAAAGTTGGCTGAAAGCGGCACTTTTCAGGACTCAGCAGCGAGATTTTTTAGTACGTTACCTGACAGGTTAAGGCAAGAGCCTGACTATTACAAGTTCTTTAGGTTAGCGAAGAAGTTCATGTTCTCCGAAGGAGAAAGCGTATGACTGATTTGTATTATTGTTTTTAACCATGGTGTTTTTCAATTGTACATATATTTTTTATCAAACCCTTTGTACTTATCCTTAATTCATTGTATATATCATTTTTAATTTAAAATCGGCTTGATTTTTTGTAATAATATACTGTAGTTAGGGCATTAGTAGGCGAAGAGCCACCTCGTGGAAGTACTACTAATAAAATCGTTATTATTATTATTATTATTATTAAAAGTTGATAAATAGGCTGTAACTTTCAAATTAGCCCAAATACCAAGTAAATTGGTGTTATAACAGAAGAGTTTGTGACGCGTTGCTGTTTCGCAATCACAACCCGATATAAAACTATCAAATCTGCCCGCCCCTTTATTCAATTTTGTTAGCCACAACTGTATTTTTCGCTCTCAGTTTACCAAGTTTTTCCCGCGAAATCGGTCTTAGAAACGAAACTTTAGTTGCTCAATGAAATCTTCAATGAAATCGCCCTGAACTGAAACCTTGCATACAATGTTAAGTACTGGCTAGCTTCAAGCTGGTAGAAAATCGCGCGATTCTGAGATGGTCTCGTTAGCCTCCGGTACCACCTTAGGTCACCTTATTAGCGCAATAGGCGGAGGCTTGAAATCCTTAGGTTATGATAATTATTCAGTTGTAATCTTGCATGTTGACAATTTTCTTGTTTATGCTGCCTGATTTTCTAAGTCAGCCTCACTCACAGACAATCCTTACATAGTAAGAGCTTGCTCATAACATGGAGGGTTCTCATTTTCATCCTTAGAGCCATCAATATCTTCCGTCCACAATTCCTCATTCGGTTGCCATGAAACTTCAGGTATGTTTTGAACTGCAGTGAAGTAATCAGGCAATTGTGACGATAAAGCATCGCCAAACGGCGGAAAATAAGGAAGTATCGGAGCTGGTGATTTTTCCAAGTCTTCATCAGGTACATAAGAGACAGCAATTTCTCTTGAGTTCCGTTCTCCTATCTTTTTGTGGCATGAAGCTATTATTACACACCCACTGAGAAGGAAAATCACGCTAAAGAAAACTGCAAAAAAACGTCTTACATGTACAATGACTCCTTGTGATGTCTTTTCGCAATCTTCTTTCTCATTCGTATTGCAAGACTTTCTGGATAAAGCAATCAAAAGTGAAATTGCTGCAGTACTTAAAACTAGTGACAACACTAACGCCAGGCGTTTTCCTCTCGAAAGAGTTGACCATCTCGAACGTACGCGTTCTTGTTCCTCACTAATATTCTCTGTCATGAGTAAAAACGTCAATCAAGTTTTATGTCAGCAAAGCGAAGTAAGTAATGCCTCTCTTTATAAACGGTTGATTCCGATCAATGTCGCGGCTACTTGCACTGGACATAGTGCATTATAAATTTAGGAACATTACTCACTGTTTGCTTGGGAATTTTCTTTACGCAATGCCAACACACACGACTTAACTGACCACACCGAATGTCGCACAGCACGATTTTTTATTTACATGTCAGGAAAGCGTCATTGTGGCATTCTCGTCCCCAGAGCCACTCGGCTTAATTTGTTTCCCGACCACGTGACCAAGAAATAGACTGTTCACAGTCACGGGTATCTTAATTTTCAAATGTACCGAGTGGGCGGGCGTCGGGGATTATAGCTCTGGGGAGGGGGGGACCACCCCCGCCCCCTAAGTAGTTTTGACACTCATGCAGGGCGGTAGCTCGTAACGCAAAGCGCTCGATCTCGATGATCTTACGGAAAAATAGTGGACTGTGAACAGTCTAGAGAAGAAAACAATGCACAACGAAAAAGCAAAGAGAATTAGAAATGCCCACAGAGCTTTTGTGGAGAAAACGATGGAAGGTGCAACGAGGATCTTAAAAAAGTGGTAATTACATGAGACCGGGACGAACTCATGCCGGTACGAATTTGTAATTTTTGCAGTCGTTTACAAGAGACCGGGACGAAACGCTTCGTTGATTACATGAAGACCGGTACAAATTCAAAAGCAGGAGATTCTTGTAGCTATATAACTTTCTTAAGTTTGCGTAACTGGTACACAATTTACGCCAATTAAGACAGTGAGTAGAGAACCGTAGATTTTACAGCTTCCAGAAAATTGTAAACTTTATCTAACGCTCATCTGGTGCAATCCCTCACATTAACCGAAGCATTGTTTACAGTTATTCATAGCAGTGCTCTTATTTTGCTAAGAAAAAGCAAAAATGATGGAGCCATACCAAGAAACGTGCTATTTATGGACCTGGTCTGAGGTTCGTTTCCGTTTTACATGAGAACGGTACAATCTCAGACCGCGGGTACGAAAATAACTCGTGTCGGGTCAGCGACTGACACGACCGGACCGGTCTAAGTTCATTTTTAGGGAGGTCGGTCCCATGTAAACGCATGAAAAGAAATGTACGGAGAGCGATACGAACTCTAGTCTGCTACACAGCCGTTTTTAGTGTCGTGTCACGCAACGTTCCTCCCCACTAACTTGTGGGGAGAAGCGTTGCGTGACGACTCTAAAAACGGCTGTGTAGCAGACTATACGAACTCATACCGGTCTGAGTTCGTCCTGGTCTCATGTAATTACCCGCTTAAGGGCCGAATCGCACTAGAGCCAGACATTTCGAATGTCCCGGGGCAAACTCCACAGGATTTGGCTTTAAGTTTGTCCGCTGACAATTTGTCTGTTGTCCACGCTCCATCGCACTAACGTTTTGTTTACGTTGGACAAATCCGAAATGTTTACATTTCGTCACACTTGTGACCTTTCCATTATCCAATACTTGGCGGGAAATCATATTTCATAACAACATGATCCCAAGACGTTTTCTGCTTTTTGTAGCTGCAGCATTTGTCCTACAATTTCAGATGTACGCTCAGCTGAGGATGATGCTGATAATTTTGTCTCTTGCTCAATTTCAACTAGAGGGGAGAGCTTTTCTGAGATTGTTCGAGATTCGAAGGCGAAGACGAAATCGGCGTGGACATCCGTACTTTTGGGTTCTCCCTCGACCCGCCGATTCATGGTTTGATATTCATTATAATGACCCAAGAATCCCAGACGAATATTTCAGGAAACAGCTTCGAATGAGAAGAGCTACTTTTCGTTTGCTTTTGGATGTCCTTCGCCCATACATCACAAGACAAAACACTCGTTTTAGAAGGTGTATTGAGCCAGAAAAGGTATTGGCAATTGGGCTCACGCGCTTAGCTCATGGAGGAACATACGTTTCGATTGGGCCTGGTTTTAACGTTGGGACAACGACAGTAATCGAGGCCGTCGAAGACGTCGTTACAGGACTGGTTTCTATAAAACATGATTATATCAAATTCCCTGAAACTGAAGCTCAAGTTGTTGAAACGAGGGAAACTTTCGAAGAGCTTTCTGATCTTCCAAATGTGGCTGGTGCAATTGATTGCACACATGTCACGATCAAAGCCCCTACTGACAGCAGAGTCGACTACTTCAGTCGATTCCAGCGCTACGATATAATCGTCCAAGCCGTGGCTGATGGCAAGAAAAGATTCCTAGATGTAGCAGCTGGCTTTCCAGGATCCCTGCACGATGCACGCGTGTTACGGAACAGTCGCCTTTACAGACGATGCGAGAACCAAGAATTATTGACTGGTCCTACTATGAATGTTCTCGGCCGAGAGATTGGTCCATATTTGGTGGCCGATAGCGCTTATTTTTTGGCTCCCTGGTTACAAAAAGTTTACCCTGAAGGAACGCAAGATCCCGACGAAATTGCATTTAATGAGGAACTTTCCTCGGCCAGAGTTTCCGTGGAGTGCGCCTTTGGAATTCTGAAAAGTCGTTGGCGTATTTTGACAAAGCAAATCGAAAGCGGGGTTAGTTCTGTGAGTGATACAGTTGTAGCATGTGCTGTTTTACACAATTTCTGCATTAATGCCGGCGATGAATGGGAATGGGATGATGGCGACGACGACGGAGGAAATGATAATGATGTAAATGTTTTGAGGGATGGCGACGATATCAGAGAACTACTAAAAGAGTACATTGCCATGTGATTTTATTTATCATTGATCTCTTAACAATAACATATTGTTTTGAGCTATTTTCGTTCTGTTCGTGTTTTCTTGATCATATAGACTTTGTAAAAAAACTGGAACGAAAACTTATAAACGCTAGAATATAGCATTGCTTTGAACTACTGTCTCTTTGCAGTTTCAGAGTAATTGTTTACAAAGCAGGATAAGTGAATAAGGATAAACGAAAACTGTTGCCTTTAATTTTTTTCTATAGCCTTGGTCAGAGCAGCGAGGAAACCAGTCATGGCCTGAGTTTGCTCTCGTTGCATTTCTTGCATTTGCTCTACAGCATTTGCCAATCTATCACCCTGGCGCTCCACTCTCTCGGTAAATCTAGCAAAATCCTCAGAATCGTCGTTCTCCAGGCTTCTCTTGCGCCCTTTTCCCTTTCCTTTTCCCTTCTTCCTCTCGCTCCTGCTTTTGACTTTGATTCCCATTGCTTGAAGGGCTTCCTCTGCCTGATCCGAGGTATATCCCTCCTCCTCGTCACCAGCAGGCGAGTCAGGCAATTTCTCCTTATTTTTCGCTGCTGCATTTGCAGTTTCCCGCACGTGCTTCAGAGTAACAACATCCCTGCCTCCGAGCACGCGGTCAAAGACATCAAAATGTTCGCAGGTTTCATTATTTCCTCCCGTCTGCGATCGATTCCAGTCCTTGGCCTCTTTGTACTTCTTTTTTAAGTGCTTAATTTTTCTCTCGCACTGACTTGGAAGGCGCGCTAGGTCGAATTGCTCGTTTATTTTAGTGGCGATTTCACCCCACACTTTCCTCGACTGTTGGCTCTCCAACCTTGATATATTCGCCTCCCACAGATCCACAAGGTATTTCACCTGGTTCTCTGTCCATCGGTCTTGCGTTGTCTTGCCCTGTCTCTTGTCCTGCTTCGTGTTTCCTTCAGTGGAAGTGCTGGCAATCTCGCATGTCGGAGTGCTAGTTCCACTAGCACTACTTCCCGACTGAGGACTGCTACTCCTCTGTCCTGGCGGAGAACTACTGGTAGTAGCATGGGGCATCGAGGTCGTGGAATTCCGATATGGATACGAATCATAAAAGTTTTGGAAGAAATAACCCGGAGGATAGCAAAATGGAAAGCTGTTTGGCGGGCTGTTTTGGTCCGACATCTTGCAAAGTGAAGAACGCGCGAAAACCAAAGATCACGTTGTACTCATCATTTTTGACGTCTTAATTAAAAAACAAACACCAGCTATTGTATTCTCGGTTGTTTGATCCATTTGTCCTGCCTCGGAGCAGGACATCGCAGCCTTTGAAGTTTGGCTGTCCTTCGGAATATTTGGCTAACTCGAAAATACGCGATCGCATTAGGACAAGTCAAGCGTTGACAGATTTTTGACATAAAATAAACAATTTTTGATTTGTCTGGCTCTAGTGCGATTCGTTAGTCGAGCAGATGCCGATCACGTGGACGATTCATCAAGGGATTGAAATTCACCCTGAATGAAAGGCTAGGAACTGTCCAAAAGCTGGTCGAAACAATTCTGGAAAACACTAAGGGGAGAGACATCGAGAAAGAAGTCGAGGATTCTGGTGAGTTTTGTGCAAAAGTTTACCGTGTTTTGGCTAGAATTGACTTGAGTTTAGAGGACGCTAAAAATAGTGTACATGAGGGAACTTCACCAAAGCTTCATTCAAGGTAATATTCACAATGTCAAAAGAAATGAGGTCGAGAACGTGAAGCTATCTAAACTAGAACTTAAGTCATTTTCAGGCAACTACGAGGAATGGCAGAGTTTCTGGGACAATATTGAATCTGCGGTTAACAGAAACACTGAGATTTCAAGAATCCAAAAATTCACTTCATTCATTTTGTGTAACAGGCGCAACTGAATCTGCAATTACCGGGTTGCCTCTCTCACTGAAGGTAATTACGAAACTACCTTTGATATTCTTAGAGACAGATTTGGTAAACCACAGTTGTTGATTTCTAACCATATGGAAGCTTTGTTGAAATTGCCAATAGTCAGTTCAGTGCATGAAACGAAGTAACTGCAGGATTTGTCCGGGGCGGGGGGGGGGACTCCATATATGAAAGGGGTGGGGATGCTCGTCGTCTCGCTTTGGGGTGTAAATTTCAGATTTTGGTCTCGCTTAGGGGTGGTCTAGGCAAAACACCATTATATTTAGCCGTAAAGGTCTCTTTTAGAGTTGCACTTGAAGAAATATTAAAAAAATATATATTCAATTCGTTTTATTTACTCAATTCATGTAATCAAAGCTTAGGGGTCAAAAAAAGGTTGTGCCACGCCCAGATTGGTCTCCTTTAAAGGTTTAATTCAAAATTTCCGACGAGCATCCCCACCCCTTTCATATGCGGAGTCCCCCCCCCCCCAGGTGATTGGTATGACAAGATTGAGATAAACATTCAAAGTTTGAAGGCACTAGGCATCGAATCAGAGTTCTTTGGAAATTCATTAGTTCCAGTTGTGAAGGAGAAATTCCTTCTGAGTTGAGATTAATCATCAGTCGCAAGTTTGGCAGTAAAGAAACTTGGGACCTTGATGTCCTGTTAAATTCACTGAAATCTTGAGTTGGAGGCAAGAGAAAGGTGTAATGCAGTGAAAACAAGTAGTCCAACCAATTCTAACCCTCACTAGATCTGACCGTATTCAAGATTCAAGCAGCCCCTTTCCTCATCAGCACTTTATACAGGCAGTGAAGAGTGTACTCTGCAATGTATATTTTGCAAGAAAAATCACAAGTCCATCACCTGTAGTACCATCACTGAACCAACCAGAAGAACTATACTGAGATGAAGTGGCAGGTGTTTTGTTTGCTTGAAAGCAGGGCATGTTACACCAGGTTGTCAGTCAAAGGCCAATTGTTTTAATTGTGGAGCTAAACATCATGTGGCCATCTGTGAAAACCCTAAGAGCCTGTCCAACCTAGAAGTTCAATAGCTGAATCAGCATCACCTAGTAAACTTCCCAGGAGAGATCCAGAGATCAACATCAACATCAACATCAACATCAACATCAACAATGCATGTTGGCAGCAATAATAACTCTATACGGTTGCAGACAGCCCAAGCCCTTGTTTCTAGACCAGAGAATCAGGAAACTGGAATATATACTCAAGTCATTTTTGACTCTTGTAGCCCAAGATGTTATATAACCAGTAAGACTCGTGAGCAGTTAAACTTACCTACTGTTGGTAAGGAAACCTTAGGGTATGTTTTTCGGGATTTTTGTCTTAGACAGGGTATCAAATTTATCATTTTTTATCTTAATCAGGGTATCGATTTATCAATTTTTGTCTTAAACAGGATAAATGTCTTAAGCAGGGTAGGAAAATCAGCGATATTTGTCTTAAACAGGGTCAGGGTATGAGGGGCCGGGCCGCACCTCCCCACCCAGGGATATATCGAGTACCCCCCGGGTTTGGACCAAGCTTAAATGACTGTCTGCATGCTGGACCCTCATTAAGTCCTCTTCTAATGGGCATTTTGCTGAGATTTAGATAACCTGAGATCAGGCTCTGTTTTCGTTTCGCTTTGTAAATAACATTCCGGTGGGCATGGCGAAACGGTAGCCGTTAGAGAGAATATATGAGAACCGCTCAAATTGGGCCTGATCTCAGGTTAAGATTTAGAGTTCTTGAAGTTGCTGTAACTGCTGATACTGAGAAATCACTTTTGAATATTGAGATTGATCCAGAACACAGAGACTTTTTACTATTTCTATGGTTAGATGATCTCAATAAGGAATCACCTGAGATTAAGTTACCTTGCTTCACAAGAGTTGTATTTGGAGTGAATGCTAGCCCCTTCATTCTCAATGCTACTGTCAGACACCATGTTAATACATGTACACTGTATGCTGAATGGCAATGTTTTTGCCACTTGTGTTTTTGAAGTCTTTGTCTGTACGTGACTTTGTTTGTGGGGCCAAGGATATGAACAGTGCCTTTTCTTTGTCGAAGGAGATAAAACTTTGTCTCGAATCAGGAGGGTTCAATATAAGGAAGTGGAACAGCAACTCAGCAAGTCTTTTGCAATCCCTGAAACAAGATTCAGCCTTCAGTGTAGACTTTGCTACAAACAGTAAAGAATGTGTTTAAGAGGAAGATGAGAGCTTCTCAAAGTCAGTTTTTAAGCAAGGTACTGGGACAGAACAGAAGGTCTTGGGAATGCTTTGGAACCCTAACCAAGATGAAGTGAGCTATGACTTGACTAGGATATTGGAGGGTGTGGAAGTTCAGCCAGCTACAAGAATACTGATTCTCAGTACTGCTACGAGATTCTTTGATCCCTTGGGGTTAATATCTCGAGTTATTTTACCCTTCAAGATTATGTTTCAAAAACTGTGCAAGGCTCAAAGGGACTGGGAAGAGTTAGTGGATACCGAACTCAACCAAGAGTGGTTGTCAACTTTGTCAGACCTAAGACTAGCTGGAAGAGTGTTTTTTAAAAGGTGTTATGCTGAAGGTCTCGGTGGGAATGAAGTTAAATCGCTCCAACTTCATTGTTTTGCAGATGCGTCGGAAAAGGCGTACGGAGCCGTTGTTTACGAAGTGAGACCGGAATTACTTCGAGATACCTCGAGATGGCTTCGAGTTCTTTCGGCTACAATAAATATTTAAATTTATTTAAGCCGAAGATAAGTAATTATTATTTGTGGCGTACCTACCAGGGTTTGAAACGACTCACCCTCAGATGCTGTTTGCTTTTTTTCTTAAAATTTCCGGCTTTTTTCAGAAACACACCAGCATTTCATCTGACATCAAATCCCAGACAACTGCATCCGGTAAGAAAGGTTTTTCTGTAGTCAGTTAGTTAGTTAGTTAGTTATCTGTTTATTTATTCATTATAATAATACTATTGTTGATACCAGGCGTGATGACAATTATTAAAGTACAAGTCTCCTTCGCGGTCATACCTGCCATAGCCTTAGAAAACAGCCGACATTTGGCGACGCTACCACTGGTTTCCTCGCCAACTGACATCTGAGAAATGAGCACAGAAATTCCATACTGATGATGCGTCACTACCCAGATCTGGGAAGTGACGCTTATAACTTTTCTACCTATAGGCCCTCCTGTTATAGTACCAATTAACAGCACTGGAGCACACGTACCAACTCCGCGGCATGGCCATTACTTAACACACGCGCACAACCGTATCACCTGGGCAGTGGCAGCTATGGACGGCTGTTATAGGCCCATCTACTTGCAAACAAAATAACATATTCCTCTTACAGATGTATTGAAATTAATTCGATTTATTATGGCGTTTTGAAGGTAAGTTTAAAACCAATAAATGTAAAATGTGTTTTGATCAGCACTGCTTGCTTGTTTCGAGCCGCTTTTTCTGTTCCGATTAAGAGCCCCCTCAGATTAAGCCCCTCCCCGTTTATAAGTCTTCCCAAAACTAGCCTGTGAACAGACTCTCTGTTTGGGGAAAAGGTGAAAAAAAATCGCATTTTTTCACCCTTTCCCTAAACAGAGTCTGTTCACAGGCCATCCCAAAACCCCTAACGAAGATGTATAAGCCCGGGGCTTAAAAGCTACAGGTTAGGGTATACTAATTAGTCTTTTTCCACTTCTTTGAAAATACTCCTCCCGTCGCCAGCCAGACACCAGCAGAACCACTAAAGCCACTTCCACCAGCTCTAACGTCATCTCACATACAAGTGGAAAATGTGAGTCCTGCACCTCCCGCGCCCACCCCCTCACAGCAGCAACAACAGCAACCTGTCACGGTCACGACAGAGCCTCCAAAAGTCACGCAAACTGTAGACACAACATTTGTCACAGCAGCTCAAACCGGAAAGCAAACCACCGACATGACTGCAGCCGCAAATGTTCACCAGCTGACCCTAGCGGTGTATTCCACTGTCTCGTCATCTTACATAGCGGAGCAAAGTTACGCCATGAACCCTTATCAACAGACAGTGCAGCCAGCAGGAGGGGTGACGCTTACAACAAATGCGTCATTTCAAGCATCTGTTGGTAGCTCAAACCTTGGTTCTATGGCGTCCTTCCATCTTCCAACTCAATTTCAGAATCAGTCTTATTTGCCACCAACTCAGGGCTATACCCACTTCCCTGCCCCTGGGGGCTACCCTAATGTTCCTCCACCTCCTCTCCCACCCATCCCTCCCAGTTCTCTTTACCCTCCCCCTCCAAGTGGCATCAACACTCTCCAGAACCCTCCTGGGTATAGCATGCCTCCTCAAACCAGACCACCCCATCCGCCCATGTCGCTTCCTCCTCCACCCCTCCCTCCATTACATAGCGGACAGTTGCCCCCATTACCACGAGTAGGTTCTACTGATTTTCAGTGGCCAAGGCAATTTGGAGTTCCTCCAACGCAAAGCCAGCAGATGGGAGGTTGGATGAAATGACGAAATTGATATTGCTGATTCAGATACCGTGTGGCACTTTATTCGTGTGGGTTCGGATTTTTGCGTTTTTTTGCCCGCAAGTAAAAAAAAAAGACAAAAATTTAAAATCGAATACACGGTCAAATGTCGTTTGAGTAGCTTTGGTAAAGAGAGAAAGCGACTACAGATATGAAGAATACCAGCATGAATCAAATCCTACCACACAAAGGGGTTGAGCCGGTATTTTATCTCTATTAAACGTAAAAACTTTGAATGCAGTTGTTTCTGTGAATTTCAGAAATAAATTTCCAGTGAAAAACTTCAGATCAGTTGGCTCAGGTTTCAATAGGAGATGTGCAGTTCATAGCTAAAGCCATGGAAAGGCATGGACAGTTAATAAAGTTTTCAACTGCGTTTTGGAAATGAAAGTTCAATTTAGAGTGACGTTACCTCTGGCGGCATTTTTTAAGATATTCTATTTACTTGAATAAGCGCCGCGGCACTTATTACACTTTCACGCCTCTAATGTGGCGCTTGTTCGATGGCGGCGTTTGTTTGAAAGTTGGACGCGACAAAGAATGGTTTTAACTACGGTCTTATTACTTTCGGTATTTAACTAAGAGATTTAAAGTCTTTAGATGTTGATTATAGAGAGGTAACGCTTCACGTATACGACAAACGTCAGATTCAAGTTGAGAATTTCTCAAAATAGAAAGTGAGCAAATAAAAACAGTTCAAAATAATTCTTATGGATAAAAAATTGCTAATTTATGTGTAGAAATAATGAACAGTAAACGACAAGTAAAGGGGAAACTTGGTCACGTTCGCGTTTGACGTAAACGTAATGCGTAGACCGCAGCGCTTATTAACTTTTTGTCCTAAATGCGATGCTTATTCAAGTAAATACGTTAGCAGAAGACAATTTCTGCACACATCCTCGAGAGGTTACAAGAAATGAAAAAGATGCATCAAAACTGGTAGCACGCCATTTCAGGAGTATTCCCCGAATCATTTTATAACCCAAACCACGGAAATCTGCGGTCTCTCAGAGTCTGGTAGGGGTTTCGCGTGATCCGTGAATTGACCAGTAAACAGAGCGTGAATCAGGAAAAATCATGAAATCCAGTCGTGATTCGTAAATTATAGGGATGTTACGCAACTACAACGGCAACGGAAAGGTCGAAAAAGCAATAAGTTTAATGAACAAAACAAGAACTCTGCACGTACATCACGCATTTTTTGTACATTTCTTTGCCGTCCTACACATTTATAACGTGACATGACCAAATTTTGAGATGACTTGACAACGGGAACGGCATGGCGATAAATTTTACTTTCTCTATCTGAAATCGGACGCGGTCCCCCCTCTTCAGTTTCAACGGAGCTTTTCTCCTTTCAAGTAACTGGGTTACTTGGTATAAGGGCGAAAAAGTTGTCAAGGACGCGAAGTCTATTTTCCAGCGACATTTTCATTGGCGTCGCCGTTGTTGGATCGTAAGGTCCCTATTATCGGGGCCTCAGCCCTTTATTAACTTTTTGTCCTAAATGCGACGCTTATTCGATTAAATACGAGCCAGCAAAACCCTTTAATCAGCCAACTCAAAAAATCAAATAAGGTCGTTTTGGTTTCTTTTAATAAGCGCACAGGCGGAGGCTTGAAATCCCGTAGGTTATGATAATTATTTAGTTGTAGTCTTGCATTTTCACTATTTTCTTGTTTATCCTGCCTGATTCTCTAAGTCAGCCGCACTCGCAGACAATTCCGACATGGTAAGAGCTTGCTCGTAAGATGGAGGGTCTTCATTTTCATCATCAGAGCCATCAATATCTTCCGTCCAAAATCCCTCATTTAGTTGTGATGAAACTTCAGGTATGTTTTGAACTGCAGTGAAGTAATCAGGCAATTGTGACAATGAAGCATCGCCAAGTGGCGGAAAATAAGGAAGTATGGGAGCTGGTGAATTTTCAAAGTCTTCATCAGGTACATAAGAGACAGCAATTTCTCTTGAGTTTCGTTCTCTCGTCTTTTTGTGGCATGAAAATAATATTACACACGCACTGACAAGGAAAATCATACTAAAGACAACTCCAAGAAACCTTCTTAATTGTTCATTGGCTTCCTGTGATGTTTTCTCGCAATCTTCTTCCTCGTTTGTATTACAAGACTTTCTGGATAAAGCAATCAAAAGTGAAATCGCTGCAGCACTGAAAACTAGTGACAACACTAACACCAGGCGTTTTCCTCTCGAAAGAGTTGACCATCTCGAACGTAAGTGTTCTCGTTCTTCTCTGGTATTTTCTGTCATAAGTAAAATCGTCAATCAAGTTTTATGTCAGCAATGCGAAGTAAGTTATAATGGGAATCAGTCGCAATTGAAGTCCTTTTCAATATGATCTACTACTTTCTAGTTGCTGACTTTCCCTCTCTTTATAAACGGTTGATTCCGACGCAAGTCTGGGAAAGTACATGCTGCTAAATAACACAAGACTTCACTTATGACATCCCACGTCAAGCCAGGTCAAGCGTACCCCGCAAAATGCCATTAATTAAATGAATTTATTATTCGAAAGTTGAATCCGTTGGTGACTTGCAGATTTCAGATTCATCTCTGCGCATTCTTGCATGTGTAATGAGCTGTGAATTAACACGCGAGGCAGTTACGGAAATTTCTACAGTTTCCCTGAATAAAATGTCTTTTAAGAAATTTCATCCATTCAAAGATTTTCAATTTGTCCAAATACAGAGAAGTTCTCGAAACATATTCACTGCTCATTACGCATGCAGAATGCCGAATTGAATTTGACATTAGTTACGTAAACGACTAACGGATTCATTGTTTTTAAATAATCAATTCATTAATAGAATCTTGAGGGGGTACGCTTGACCTACGTTGACTGCAGTACCCTATTCAATTCAGTTTGGTATTTTACATGACGCAGGGTCCTTCCGACAGGTATAACTTCCCGGATTCTAAGATAGAACCATTTCTCACCCAATATTTTTTTAAATATCCTCCCAAACGTCCGGTGCAAAGTTCTTTGAGCGCAGCACGATATTTTATTTACTTTTTTTTAAGTACGCCTCGGAGCTCAGGCATTATTCAATATTTATTGCGCTTTTCACGCTTCTAGATTTTTTTAATAAACCGTGCTTGTATTTTTAACCGTAGTAAACAAAATTATTAAATTACAACACGAAAGTTTATTAACCGGGGAATTAACTGTACGTGTCGTTTATGGAAATACCCCGGGAAAGTACTGCTTACTAAGGGAACTGATAATTAAAACTTTCCATACACTTGAAATGTAGTTAGGACTTTCCCGATTGTGTTCGCCAACTTTTGGGCAACTTTTGGCGTTTGGAGCAACTTTTTGCCGTTCTAGCAACCTCGAGCAAATTTTGCCTTTCTTAGCAACTTTGAGCAAAATATAGGTTTAGGGCACATATCAAGAACGAAAAAGTCAACGATTTCTTAGAAAACTTCAATTTTTTTAATTTATTAATTTTTTTTTAAATTTTTTCTTCTTGACCGATGTTAGTAATTATTGAGAAGAACGAAAAATCAAGCTTTTATGTTGAAACGTCCTATATGAATTTCTTACCCTGATAGACGTGAAATGATACAGGCTTTTAGCTTAATTTCTAGAGAGCGAACGCTAAGGTGAGACAAGTTCAGTACTGTCAGCCTACTAGAAAGTCATAATGAAACGGCAACGAGGACGCGTCAAAAAAAGCAATAAGTTTAGATTAGCAAAACAACATCTTTTTCACGTGCAGCACACTTTTTTTATATTTCTTTGTCATCACTGCACGACAACGGCTACTTCCACTGGGTCAGACCGGTTGAAAGATTGGTGCGCTTAGGTATAACTAATTATACAGTCCAAGCCTTTATATACCAACCCTGTCATGATATAGCGGTCACCCTGTATATTACGGTCACCGGACAACTTCCCAAAATTTTCAGTTGCCATATATTTTCTGAAAAGTTGACCTGTATATATGTATAACGGTCACCCTGTGTATAACCGACACCTTGCCATTTCCCAAGTGACCGTTCTACACAGGTTCAGACTATACTAATTTTCAAATCGCACTAATACCCAGCGCCGTAGCTAGTATGAGGCCAACCGAGGCACTCGGCGCGGTAAAATTTTGACGAATTTCGCCGATCATTTTTATTTTACATAAGCGATCATCGGATATTTTTAACGCATCATGATATTACAAAGAATTCAGCAATTCAGTCAATATACTATGAAAAAATTACCATATCATCGATCTCAAGGGGCTACGTACGTTAACTCAAATTTTTTTGGAACAAATACTGATCAAAACCATTGGCGAGGTTAACGGTCACCCAGATTATGTAGCTTGTTTCTGATTATTGCTTTTTAAATTCCACTTAAATTAACTCGAAAAAAAGTTACCGAAAGGCCCAGAAAACGCTGCAAATCGCAAATCGCATGCCCTCGAACCCCCTAGCAACTCCCGCCTGCCTCGGTTGGCCGTTTGGTCTGGCTACGGCACTGAATACCGCTTTTATACAGTCATTTATTGGACGTTTTGGCTACATCTATATATTTTGATATATAAAACGGGTAATGTCAGAGAAACTACAAACTTTGTCGAGCCGGCAAAACTCTTCAATCAGGGATGCCAGTAAAACAGGGGGTCGGTTTAAAGAATGCTGTTATAGGGTTAGGGTTGACACTGACCCTAATCGTAACCCTAATTCCTAACCCTAACCCTAAAACAGCATTCTTTTAAAAGAAGCTAGTATACATAGACACAACCCGGCCCCGACCCCGCGTTTCATTGACACCTATGTTGGGGCCATGTTGGTTCAATCAGCCAACATGAAAGATCAAATAAAGTTGTTGTAGTTTAATTTCGTTAATTGCAACGGACGGGGAGGCTTACCCCAATATAGTTTTGTCAGCATTTTCACTATATTTTCCTGTTTATGCCGCCTGATTTTCTAAGTCATCCTCACTCGCAGACAATCCCAACATGGTAACAGCTTGCTCATAACATGGAGGCTTTTCATTTTCATCATCAGAGCCATCAATATTTTCGGCCGTCCAAAATTCCTCATTCGGTTGCGATGAAACTTCAAATATGTTTTGAACTGCAGTGAAGTAATCAGGCAATTGTGACGATGAAACATCGCCAAACGGCGGAAAATAAGGAAGTGTCGGAGCTGCTGAGTTATCCAAGTTTTCATCAGGTATATTAGAGACAGCCATTTCTCTTGAGTTTCGGTCTCTCGTCTTTTTGAGGCATGAATCTATTATTACACACACACTGACAAGAGAAATCGTGCTAAAGACAACTCCAAGAAAGCTTGTTACATGTACAATGACTTCCTTGTCGCAATCTTCTTCCTCGTTTATATTGCAAGGCTTTCTGGATAAAGCAATCAAAAGCAAAATCACTGCAGCACTGAAAACTAGTGACAACACTAACACCAGTCGTTTTCCTCTCGAAAGAGTTGACCATCTCGAACGTAGGCGTTCTCCTTCTTCTCCGGTATTTTCTGTCATAAGTAAAATCGTCAATCAAGTTCAGTATGTCAGCATAGTAAGTTATAATGGGAATCAGTCGCAATTGTAGTCCTTTTCAGTATGATCTACCACTTTGCTGACTTTGCCTCTTTTTATAAATGGTTGATTCCGATCAATGTCGCGCTTCGTTTGGAATATCTACGCGTCCGCTGGTTCAATAAACAATCAGGACTGTATCTTTCACTTTCCTTGCTTTATTGCGTTCGTTCATTCGTACCTCACAATCGTTCTAAACATTCTACCCAAAATTACAACGCTCGCTAGTTTTATTGCTACCACAAGTAAAAGCCTTGACTAAGTATGTCCGGCCGCAAACCGAACTTGGCAAAGGCTCACTATTTTATCTTGTGATCTAACACATAAGCGTGATACCTATTTCCTTAACATATCCCACATTATCAAAACCACTAACTTGATAAAAACAAACCGAGTCAATTCTATTATTCGTCATAGGATGTGGTTATACGCCTAAGATAATTTTCTACTTGCAAGGCAAAATCAACTGCTCAACAATTACAAATAATAATACTAATAACTTGTTACAACATGGACAAAGTGAATCTGATAAATTTAGGAACTAGGAACATTACAAGTCGTTAGCGTGGGAATTTAGTTTACGCAACTCCGGGAAAGTACGTACTGGGAAGTAACACGACCTCACTTATGACATCTTTGAACATCCCACGTCAAGCCAGGTCATACGAATATTCAGGCTATTCGGGACCAGCTTCCAATGGAAAGTCAAGTACTGTCAGTAAAGCCATGACATCTCAAATCGGGTTTAAATCAGTTACAATTTTTTTCGATTTTTGATATTTGCCTGCATAAACAGTGTCAAATAACTGAAACAACACGACACGTAGGTGAAAAAAGTGTGTGTATAAAGTCCGTGAGAATCAGCGTATTATTTGTCTGAAACCTGTCCACGATATTTAACTAACACAATTTATCAATTAAGCTGAAATGAATACAACAATGCGTGGCTGAATACAAATTTGGCCAAAACACCGAATTTATTTACCGTACAGTTCCAGGAATTGCTTCGAATCGTTCGAGTATTCTAAGAAACGTATCGTTTCAATCAGGACCACTCCAGAAAATACCATAACATAACATAATGCTCCTTGTTTGTCACCCCAAATTTTACAGAAGCATTGTTTTCAGTTTCTTTTGGGGCCATTTTAACTCCCAAGAGAAACTGAAAAAAATGCTTAAATGCAAAATTTTGGAGTGACAAACAAAGAGCATTATGGTATGTTATGGTATTTCTGGAGTGGTCAATTCACGAGAAATTTTTACCTTCATTTGCTTTCATAGGCTTTCTACGCGAAATAGGTTCCTCCGCCTTTAGTTTTCCACCGCTGCTTTTCGACAGTCGAGTGTTCTTTAGTATATAGAGGATATATATTACACGGTGGCGCGAAGATATGAATGTTATTTTCGAGTGGCGAAACAATATTTTACGAATGAGCGCCGCGATTGAGTAAAATATTGTTTTTGCCACGAGAAAATACAATTCATATCTTCAAGCCGTCGTGTAATGTTCTTTTTATTATATAGACGAAAAGACATCGATAAAATAATAAAGGGAAATTACCGAAATTACGTCATCGATAAACTCACGTGTGAGATTATGGAAAATAAACCACAGGGGTCCTAGATGTAGTTTTTATGAATTTCACGAGTGGTATATTTTCCAGTAAAACACATGTGTCTATATAATAAATTTATATAAGCAGCTTCTATTTTTCTTCGGGAACAGTGTTTATGTTTATTTCAGAGGTGTTTTACAGTATTCCCTATCCATGTCATTAACATTACACAAAAACTTAAACTTTGTTTCATCCCAAAAAAAGGTCAGTATTTCAAAGATAATATATTTCTAAGTTTTATTAGGCCTTACGGAAGACAAGTGTTTCCTCGTGAAAAGGAAGTGAAGGTTCTACTTTTAACCAGGAGGAGAGTTTGCTTCCCAGTTGTATTCTACTACAATTAACCGTTTTACATAACATTTTTAAAAGCGTAGCAGTTCGCTTTTTCAAAGACCTGACTGAAAAGTACCTTGGGTCATTGTACATTTATACGTGAAAATAACAAAAAAACTTGCTTCACTATGAAAACTGATTTGAAAAAGTTAGAAACGGCGTTTCCACGGTGGTCCACAAGCAAGTTTCCTTTCTCTGCTGTGATCTTTTCCCCGTCTTTTTACATTTCTCAAATACGGCTTCTTGTCACTGGTTGTCCGTAAATAAAATTGAAGGGAAACTTAAACGCCTATTTGAGCTGGGTACTTTTATCGCTAATAAAATCATTTTGTCAAGTGTTGTTAAATTGTAAAATTCGACGCTCGCTGAGCTTGTCGATAAAAGCAGAAAAGAAATCGTGAAAAAAAGAGTTAAAATTATTTCCGGTTTTCTTTTGGTTTGTAGAAAATTAGGCTGTGCCTTTTTTATAGGTGTTTTGTAGCTGTATACATGTAAGGTTTCGCATAGTTTTTATGTGGTTAGGCTTCCCGTTTGGTGTATAAAATTATGGGCCGTGGAGTCATTCTTCGCTCTCACAAGTTTCATAATCATTTACTCTGTCTTTTGCCTCTACCGGTTTTGTACCATCTAACTGTTTTCTGCAAGAGCAAGTCCTCTTCATCCTTTACTTTAAAACATGGGCAATCTGTATAGTCGGAGACAGAGGTATGAAATATGCGATGAAAAGTAAGACGCGCAAAACATCGGATATAAGAGGTTGAACGGCTCTCGATTATGTGACGTCACATTTTTCCACTATGTTGGAACCGATCGCGTCAGCCAGTTTCCTATCCAGTCTTTCTATTATCCATGCAACTACCAATAACTACCGATAACTACTAGTAACTACTAGTAACTACCGACAACTACTAGTAACCACCAGCAACTACTAGTAACTACCAGTAAATACTAGTAACTACTAGTTACTACCACTAGCTATTAGGGAGAAGACACAATACTACAAATTACACAGAGTGTATATTACCGGTGCACTTGTGGCTTTCCACCATGAAGTATATACCATAGTGGCCAAGGCAATTGGGAGTTCCTCCAACGCAAAGCCAGCAGATGGGAGGTTGGATGAAATGACGAAATTGATATTGCTGATTCAGATACCGTGTGGCACTTTATTCGTGTGGGTTCGGATTTTTGCGTTTTTTTTCCCGCAAGTATAAAATAAAAAATACCACACACAATTAAAATCGAATACACGGTCAAATGACGTTTGAGTTAAATTGTTATAGAGAGAAAGCGACTACAAATATGAGGAATACCGGTATGAATCAAATCCTACCACACAAAAATGTTGGGCCTGTATTTTGTCTCCATCAGAAACGTTAAAACTTTGAATGCAGTTGTTTCAGTGAATTTCAGAAATAAATTTCCAGTGAAAAACTTCAGATTAGTTAGCTATTAGTTGGCTCAGGTTTCAATAGGAGATGTGCAGTTCATCGCTAAAGCCATGGAAAGGCATGGACAGTTAATAAAGTTTTCAACTACGTTTCGGAAATGAAGGTTCAGTTACCTCTTGCGACATTTTCAAAGATACTCTACTTACTTAAATAAGCGCCGCGGCGCTTATTACATTTTCACGGCTCTAATGTGGCGCTTGTTCGATGGAGGCTTTTATTTGAAAGTTGACGCGAAAAAGAATGGTTTTAACTACGGTCTTATCATTTTCGGTTAACTAAGAGATTTAACGTCTTTAGATAAGCTTCGCGTATACGGCAAACGTCAGATTCAAGTTGAGAATTTCTCAAAATAGAAAATGAGCAAATAAAAACAGCTCAAAACAATTCTTATGGATAAAAAATTGCTAATTTATGTGTAGAAATAATGAACAGTAAACGACAAGTAAAGGGGAAACTTGGTCACGTGGTACAAATTCGAGTTTGCCCGGCGTTTGACGTAAATGTGATGCCGGGGCCCCAGCGCTTATTAACTTTTTGTCCTAAATTCGACGCTTAAGTAAATACGTTAGCATAAGACCATTTCTGCAAACATCCTCGAGAGCCTTACAAGAAATGAAAAAGGTGCATCAAAACTGGTAGCACGCCATTTCAGGAGTATTCCCCGAATCATTTTATAACCCAAACCACGAAAATCTGCGGTCTCTCAGGGTCTGGTAGGGGTTTCGCGTGATCCGTGAATTGACCAGTAAACAGAGCGTGAATCAGGAAAAATCATGAAATCCAGTCATGATTCGTAAATTATAGCGGAGCTCTCGCGCGCGAAGCGCGCAGCGGAGCACCATGGGTAAAAAAATGTGGTAAACTACCCATCCGAGAAAATTTGGTAATCACGTGACCGTACACCGACCGCCCGCCCGCCCGCCCGCCCGACCGTCCGTCCGCACCACAGACATACCAATGTAAAATAATTCAATTAACAGGTATGGCAACCCAAATGCAACTCGAGGTTTTATTTGGAAAGAAATCGCATGGCCGCTTGGACTTTTAGAAAGAAAAAACAACAACAAAGTCGTGTCTTTTTCAACGTTATTTTTGATGTTTACACTCACGTGGATAACAGAGAAACTGAGCTAGAGCTAGTTTCTGAGAACAAAAGAGAAGAATTTTGTAGGAAGAAAAACATGAAAATTCAAAGCGGCTGTGAGACAATGAGAAATGCTAGTGGCCAGCAAGGTGAAACTGAGCGGCACTGAAAAATAAAAGCGAACATCAACACAGGACACAAAATATTGGGTAAGAATTCCTCCATAAAAATAATGTGCAATAGGAAGTTTGAAGTTTAGTCCTACAAAACAGCGTTGTAGTTGTGCAAAACAACGGCAAAGAAGGACGAAAAGCGTGCTGCACGTGCTAATTTTGTTGTTTTGCTAATTAGAAAAAAAAGTGTGCTGCACGTGCAATTTGTTTTTTGCTAATTAGATCTATTGATGCCATTTCCATTGGCCTCCCCGTTTAGCATTAGACGATTTAATTTTTTTGTTTACAAGTTTTATTAACAAGAGCTTCGCTTTTAGCCCTGGCTAAATCTATATATTAGGGATGTTACGAAACTACAACAGCAACGGAAAGGTCGAAAAAGCAATAAGTTTAATGAACAAAAAAAGAACTCTGCACGTACATCACGCATTTTTTGTACATTTCTTTGCCGTCCTACACATTTATGACGTGACATGACCAAATTTTGAGATGACTTGAGAACGGGAACGGCAAGGCGATAAATTTTACTTTCTCCATCTGAAATCGGACGCGGTCCCCCCTCTTCAGTTTCAACGGAGCTTTTCTCCTTTCAAGTAACTGGGTTACTTGGTATAAGGGCGAAAAAGTTGTCAAGGACGCGAAGTCTATTTTCCAGCGACATTTTCATTGGCGTCGCCGTTGTTGGATCGTAAGGTCCCTACTATCGGGGCCGCAGCGCTTATCAACTTTTTGTCCTAAAGGCGATGCTTATTCGATTAAATACGAGCCAGCAAAACCCTTTAATAAGCCAACTCAAAAAATCAAATAAAGTCGTTATAGTTTCTTTTAATAAGCGCACAGGCGGAGGCTTGAAATCCCCTAGGTTATGATAATTATTTAGTTGTAGTCTTGCATTTTCACTATTTTCTTGTTTATCCTGCCTGATTCTCTAAGTCAGCCGCACTCGCAGACAATCCCGACATGGTAAGAGCTTGCTCGTAAGATGGAAGGTCTTCATTTTCAGCGTCAGAGCCATCAATATCTTCCGTCCAAAATCCCTCATTTAGTTGTGACGAAACTTCAGGTATGTTTTGAACTGCAGTGAAGTAATCAGGCAATTGTGACGATAAAGCATCGCCAAGTGGCGGAAAATAAGGAAGTATGGGAGCTGGTGATTTTTCAAAGTCTTCATCAGGTACATAAGAGACAGCAATTTCTCTTGAGTTTCGTTCTCTCGTCTTTTTGTGGCATGAAAATAATATTACACACGTACTGACAAGGAAAATCATGCTAAAGACAGCTCCAAAAAACCTTATCAGGAAATGTTCATCCTCTGATGTTTTCTGGCAATCTTCTTCCTCGTTTGTATTGCAAGAATTTCTAGATAAAGCAATCAAAAGTGAAATCGCTGCAGCACTGAAAACTAGTGACAACACTAACACCAGACGTTTTCCTCTCGAAAGAGTTGACCATCTCGAACGTAAGTGTTCTCGTTCTTCTCTGGTATTTTCTCTCATAAGTAAAATCGTCAATCAAGTTCAGTATGCCAGCAAAGTAAGTTATAATGGGAATCAGTCGCAATTGTAGTCCTTTTCAATATGATCTACTACTTTGCTGACTTTGCCTCTCTTTATAAACGGTTGATTCCGATCAATGTCGCGCTTCAGGCAAGTTGCGCTGGACAAAGTGAATTATAAATTTAGGAACTAGGAACATTACAAGTCGTTAGCGTGGGAATTTACGCAAGTCTGGGAAAGCACGTACTGCTAAATAACACAAGACTTCACTTATGACAACTCACGTCAAGTCAGGTCAAGCGTACCCCGGAAGATTCCATTAATGAATTTATTAAAAGTTGAATCCGTTGGTATTTGTAGAGATTTCAGATTCATCTCTGCGCATTCTTGCATGTGTAATGAGCTGTGAATTCACACGCGAGGCAGTTACGGAAATTTCTACTAGCTCAGTTTCCCTGAATAAAATGTCTTTTAAGAAATTTCATCCATTCAAAGATTTTCAATCTGTCCAAATACAGAGAAGTTCTCGAAACATATTCACTGCTTATTACGCATGCAGAATGCCGAATTGAATTTGACACCAGTTACGTAAACGACTAACGGATTCATTGTTTCTAAATAATCAATTCATTAATAGAATCTTGAGGGAATACGCTTGACCTGCGTTGACTGCAGTACACTATTCAATTCAGTTTGGTATTTTGCATGACGCAAGGTCCTTCCGACAGGTATAACTTCCCGGATTCTAAGATAGAACCATTTCTCACCCAATATATTTTTTAAATATCCTCCCAAACGTCCGGTTCTTTGAGCGCAGCACGATATTTTATTTACTTTTTTTAAGAACGCCTCTATGCTCTGGCATTATTCCATATTTATCGCGCTTTTCACGCTTCTACATTTTTTTAATAAACCGTCGTAAACAAAATTATTAAATTAGAACATGAAAGTTTATTAACCGGGGAATTAACTGTACGTGTCGTTTATGGAGATACCCCGGGAAAGTACTGCTTACTAAGGGAACTGATAATTAAAACTTTCCATACTCTTAAAATGTAGTTAGGACTTTCCCGATTGTGCTCGGCAACTTTTGAGCAACTTTTGGCGTTTGGAGCAACTTTTTGCCGTTCTAGCAACCTCGAGCAAATTTTGCCTTTCTTAGCAACTTTGAGCAAAATGTAGGTTTAGGGTACATATCAAGAACGAAAAAGTCAACGATTTCTTAGAAAACTTCAATTTTTGTAAAAATCTTTTAAATTTTTTCTTCTTGACCGATGTTAGTAATTATTGAGAAGAACGAAACAATCATGCTTTTATGTTGAAACGTCCTATATGAATTTCTTACTCTGATAGAGGTGAAATGATGCAGGCTTTTAGCTTTATTTCTAGAGAGCGAACGCCAAGGTGAGACAAGTTCCGGCAGTACTGTCAGCCTACTAGAAAGTCATAATGAAACGGCAACGAGGACGCGTCAAAAAAAGCAATAAGTTTAGATTAGCAAAACAACATCTTTTTCACGTGCAGCACACTTTTTTTATATTTCTTTGTCATCACTGCACGACAACGGCTACTTCCACTGGGTCAGACCGGTTGAAAGATTGGTACGCTTAGGTATAACTAATTATACAGTCCAAGCCTTTATATACCAACCCTGTCATGATATAGCGGTCACCCTGTATATTACGGTCACCGGACAACTTCCCAAAATTTTCAGTTGCCATATATTTTCTGAAAAGTTGACCTGTATATATGTATAACGGTCACCCTGCATATAACCGACACCTTGCCATTTCCCAAGCGACCGTTCTACACAGGTTCAGACTATACTAATTTTCATATTGCACTAATACCGCTTTTATACAGTCATTTATTGGACGTTTTGGCTACACCTATATATTTTGATATATAAAACGGATAATGTCAGAGAAACTACAAACTTTGTCGAGTCGGCAAAACTCTTCAGCCAGGGGTGCCAGTAAAACAGGGGGTCGGTTTAAAGAATGCTGTCATAGAGTTCGGGTTAACACTGACCGTAACCCTAATTCCTAACCCTAACCGTAAAACAGCATTCTTTTAAAAGAAGATAGACGCAAACCGGCCCCGACCCCGCGTTTTACTGACACCCATGTTCGGGCCATGTTGGTTCAATCAGCCAACATGAAAGATCAAATAAAGTTGTTGTAGTTTAATTTCGTTAATTGCAACAGACGGGGAGGCTTGCCCCAATATAGTCTTGTCAGCATTTTCACTACAGTATTTTCCTATTTATGCCGCCTGATTTTCTAAGTCATCCTCACTCGCAGATAATCCCGACATGGTAACAGCTTGCTCATAACATGGAGGCTTTTCATTTTCACCATCAGAGCCATCAATATTTTCCGTCCAAAATTCCTCATTCGGTTGCGGTGAAACTTCAAGTATGTTTTGAACTGCAGTGAAGTAATCAGGCAATTGTGACGATGAAGCATCGCCAAACGGCGCGGGGAAATAAGGAGGTGTCGGGTCTTCATCAGGTATATAAGAGACAGCCATTTCTCTTGAGTTTCGTTCTCTCGTCTTTTTGAGGCATGAAACTATTATTACACACGCGCTGACAAGAGAAATCGTGCTAAAGAGAACTCCAAGAAAGCTTGTTACATGTACAATGACTTCCTTGTCGCAATCTTCTTCCTCGTTTATATTGCAAGGCTTTCTGGATAAAGCAATCAAAAGCGAAATCGTTGCAGCACTGAAAACTAGTGACAACACTGACACCAGGCGTTTTCTTCTCGAAAGAGTTGACCATCTTGAACGAAAGCGTTCTCCTTCTTCTCCGGTATTTTCTATCATAAGTAAAATCGTCAATCGACTTCAGTATGTCAGCAAAGAAAGTAATGGGAATCAATCGCAATTGTAGTCCTTTTCAATATGATTTACTACTTTGTTGACTTTGCTTCTCTTTATAAACGGTTTGGTATTTTGCATGACGCAGGGTCCTTCCGACAGGTATAACTTCGCAGATTCTTACATAAAACCGATTCGCACCCAATATTTTTTAAACATCCTCCCAAACGTCCGATCTTTGAGCGCAGCACGATATTTTATTTACTTTTTTTTAAGAACGCCTCGGAGCTCAGGCATTATTCAATATTTATTGCGCTTTTCACGCCTCTACACTTTTTTTTAATAAACCGTGCTTGTATTTTTAACCGTAGTAAACAAAATTATTTTAATAATTTTTATTTTAAAAATTAGAACATGACAGTTTATTAACCGGAGAATTAACTGTACACGTCATTTATGGAAATATCCTGGGAAAGTACTGCTTACGTAAGGGAACTGATAATTAAAACTTTCCATACTCTTGAAATGTAGTTAGGCCTTTCCCGATTGTGCTCGGCAACTTTTGAGCAACTTTTGGCGTTTCGAGCAAATTTTACCTTTCATAGCCACTTTGAGCAAATTATAGGTTTAGGGCACATATCAAGAACGAAAAACTCAACGATTTCATAGAAAACTTCAATTTTTTAATTTTTTTAAAATTTTTTTTACAATTTCTTTTTCTTCACCGATGTTAGTAATTATTGAGAAGAACAAAAAAATCATGACAAGCTTTTATGTTGAAACGTCCGATATGAATTTCTTACTCTGATAGACGTGAAATGATGCAGGCTTTTAGCTTAGTTACCAAGGTGAGTCAAGTTCAGTACTGTCAGCCTACTAGGAAGTCATGATGAAATGGCAACGAGGACGCGTCAAAACAGCGATAAGTTTAGATTAGCAACAACTTTATAACAACAACTTTATTGACTTTATCTTCGACTTGAAGATTTCAGTACCAAAACAATGATAAATGAAAAACGTAAAATAAAAGTTAAGTAAGAAAGAAAGGAACAATTGAATATTATAATAAAAGAAAAATTACTTGACTATGTACGGCAAATAACAAAACAACATCTTTTTCACATGCTGCACACTTTTTTATATTTCTTTGCCATCGCTGTACGTCAACGGCTACTTTCACTCGGTCAGACCGGTTGAAAGATTGGTGCGCTTAGGTATAACTAATTATACAGTCAAAGCCTGTATATACCAACCCTGTCATGATATAGCGGTCACCCTGTATATTACGGTCACCGGACAACTTCCCAAAATTTTCAGTTGCCATATATTTTCTGAAAAGTTGACCTGTATATATGTATAACGGTCACCCTGTGTATAACCGACACCTTGCCATTTCCCAAGCGACCGTTCTACACAGGTTCAGACTATACTAATTTTCATATCGCACTAATACCGCTTTTATACAGTCATTTATTGGACGTTTTGGCTACATCTATATATTTTGATATATAAAACTGATAATGTCAGAGAAACTACAAACTTTGTCGAGCCGGCAAAGCTCTTCAGTCAGGGGTGCCAGTAAAACAGGGGGTCGGTTTAAAGAATGCTGTTAGGGTTGACACTGACCCTAATCGTAACCCTAATTCCTAACCCTAACCCTAAAACAGCATTCTTTTAAAAGAAGCTACAATCCCGGACAAAACTACTTGAGAAAGTTTTTCCCAACATGTCCACTTTCCTACGCAACAAAACTATTTTCAAAACGACGCCTTTGCGGAAAGACTAACCCCTTCCCCCAATTCAATGTTGCTTCCCACAGACGCCCACATGCAGATCAGGGAATACACAACAACATTGCTTTCAGGGGAAAGGGGAAAGGGAAGAACCGGTACAGCTACGATGTTTAGAAAAATGCTGTCCAAGTATACAATTTTCTCAACAGTTTTGTCTAAGATTGTAGATAGAAGCAACCTGGCCCCGACCACGCGTTTCATTGACACCCATGTTGGGACCATGTTGGTTCAATCAGCCAACATGAAAGATCAAATAAAGTTGTTGTAGTTTAACTTCGTTATTGCAACAAGCGGGGAGGCTTACCCCAATATAGTCTTATCAGCATTTTCACTTTTTTCCTGTTTGTGCCGCCTGATTTTCTAAGCCATCCTCACCCGCAGACAATCCCGACATGTTAAGAGCTTGCTCATAAGATGGAGGCTTTTCATTTTCATCATCAGAGCCATCAGTATTTTCCTTCCAAGATTCCTCATTCGGTTGCGATGAAACTTCAAGTATGTTTTGAACTGCAGTGAAGTAATCAGGCAATTGTGACGATGAAGCATCGCCAAACGGCGGAAAATAAGGAAGTATGGGAGCTGGTGAGTTATCCAAGTTTTCATCAGGTATATTAGAGACAGCCATTTCTCTTGGGTTTCGTACTCTCGTCTTTTTGAGGCATGAAACTATTATTACACACGCACTGACAAGATAAATCATGCTAAAGACAACTCCAAAAAACCTTGTTACATGTACAATGACTTCCTTGTCGCAATCTTCTTCCTCGTTTGTATTGCAAGGCTTTCTGGATAAAGCAATCAAAAGCGAAATCACTGCAGCACTGAAAACTAGTGACAACACTAACACCAGTCGTTTTCCTCTCGAAAGAGTTGACCATCTCGAACGTACGCGTTCTCGTTCTTCTCCGGTATTTTCTGTCATGAGTAAAATCGTCAATCAAGTTCAGTATGTCAGCATAGTAAGTTGTAATGGGAATCAGTCGCAATTGTAGTCCTTTTCAGTATGATCTACCACTTTGTTGACTTTGCCTCTCTTTATAAACGATTGATTCCGATCAGTGTCGCGCTTCGTTTGGAATATCTCCGCGTCCGCTGGTTCAATAAACAATCAGGACTGTATCTTTCACTTTCTTCGCTTTATTGCGTTCATTTATTCGTACGTCACAATCGCTCTAAACATTCTAACCAAAATTACAATGCTCGCTAGTTTTATTGCTACCACAAGTAAACGCCTTGCCTTAGTATGTCCGGCCGCCAACCGAACTTTGCAAAGGCTCACAATTATTTCTTGTGATCTAACACATGAGCGTGATACCTATTTCCTAAACATATCCCACATTATTTACCCTACTATTATATATTTACCGCGCATAAACCGATTACAGTCAAAACTACTAAGGTTGATAAAAACAAACCGAGTCAATTCTATTATTCGTCATAGGATGTGGTTATACCATACGCCTAGGATAATTTTCTATTTGCAAGGCAAAATCAACTGCTCAACAATTGCGAAAAATAATAACTTGTTACAACATGGACAAAGTGAATCTGATAAATTTAGGAACTAGGAACATTACAAGTCGTTAGCGTGGGAATTTAGTTTACGAAAAATAATAACTTGTTACAACATGGACAAAGTGAATCTGATAAATTTAGGAACTAGGAACATTACAAGTCGTTAGCGTGAGAATTTAGTTTACGCAAGTCTGGGAAAGTACGTACTGCTACTGAAGTAACACAAGACTTCACTTATGACATCCTTGAACATCCCACGTCAAGCCAGGTCAAGCGTACCCCACAAGATATCATAAATGAATTTATTATTCGAAAGTTGAATCCGTTGGTACTTGTAGTTTTTAGGGGCGCTTTCCATTTAACCCAAAATTCCGGAAATTTCGGTTGGTTCATCAAATGGAACGGACCATTTCGGTTTGGTCCGACCGGAATATTCAGGCTATTCGGGACCAGCTTTCAAGGTGGTCTACAGTGACAGGTCTGGTCATTTCGGTCGGTCGGACCGAAATGTGCCTTTCCGTTTCACCAAAACTGTTGTCCCAAGTACCGCTCTTTTGTATCCTGCTTACAAGAACAAGTAGTTTCCAATGGAAAGTCAAGTACTGTGAGTAAAGCCATGACATCTCAAATCAGGTTTGAATCAGTTGCAATTTTTTTCGATTTTTGATATTTGCCTGCGTTAACAGTGTCAAATAACTGACACAACACGACACGTAGCTAGGTGAAAAAAGTGTGTGTATAAAGTCATAAAGTCCGTGAGAATCAGCGTATTATTTGTCTGAAACCTGTCCACGATATTTAACCAAAGCAATTTATCAATTAAGCTGAAATGAATACATCAAAGCCTGGCTGAATACAAAATTAGCCAAAACACCGAATTTATTTACCGTACAAATCCAGGAATTGCTTCGAATCGTTCGAATATTCCCCGGGGGGGGGGGGGGGTACTCCCACATATGGGCTATGTAGGTACGTGCCGCGGAATGGGGTATGGTTTTCGAGGTTCTCGGTCCTTAAATAGGGTATCTTTTTTACCCTTTTGTTTCTGTGTCCCTGGTGTGGTCCTTAGATAGGGTAGCTTAATTGTATTATCTAATACTGGAGTGTGAAAACGCCCGCCTAAACGAACATTTTTTTTAAACTAGGCTTATTCTAGTATTTTATGCTTGATGCTATACATCCAATGTTACAGAGAAGAAATAAAGTTTTCCTTTTCATGCTATTAATAATTTTGTTTTTTCCTTGAATAGGGTATCATTTTTCGGCTTTCGGCCTTAAAAAGGGTTTCAGTTCCTTAAATAGGGTTAGGGTTCACGAACCTTCGCGGCACACCCCTATTCAAAATTCGGGGGAGTACCCTCCCCCCCACCCGGGAATATTCTGAGAAACGTATCGTTTCAATTGACCACTCCAGAAAATACTATAACATACCATAATGCTCTTTTTTTGTCACCCCAAATTTTTCATAAGCATTGTTTTCAGTTTCTCTTGGGGCCATTTTAACTCCCAAGAGAAACTCAAGACAATGCTTATGCAAAAATTTGGAGTGACAAACAAAGAGCATTATGGTATGTTATGGTATTTCTGGAGTGGTCAATTCACGAGAATTTTTTACCTTCACTTGCTTTCATAGGCTTTCCACGCGAAATAGGATTCCTCCGCCTTTAGCTTTCCACCGCCCCTTTTCGAGAGTCGAGTGTTCTTTAGGATATAAACAGTATTTACTCTTCTCTTTTGGAGTGTAATTTTGAGTCTGCTGCGAGGGCACAATATAACAAAACGCGCGGTGGCTTGGGTCGGGTCTGTGCAACCGGATTGTGCCGTTCCATTGAGCACGTATTTCAAACCGGAATTTTTGTTGAAGGGAAAGCGCCCCAGATTCCTCTCTGCGCATTCTTGCACGTGTAATAAGCTGTGAATTCACACGCGAGGCAGTTACGGAAATTTCTACTAGCACAGTTTCCCTGAATAAAATGTCTTTTAAGAAATTTCATCCATTCAAAGATTTTCAATCTGTCCAAATACAGAGAAGTTCTCGTAACATATTCACCGCTCATTACGCATGCAGAATGCCGAATTGAATTTGACACCAGTTACGGAAACGACTATTAGACGGGTTCATTTTTCAAATAATCAATTCATTAATAGAATCTTGAGGGGGTACGCTTGACCTGCCTTGACTGCAGTACCCTATTCATTTTGCATGACGTAGGGTCCTTTCGACGGGTATAATTTCTCGTATTCTTAGATAGAACCGTTTCTCAACCAATATTTTTTTAAATATCCTCCCAAACGTCCGGTTCTTTGAGCGCAACACGATATTTTAATTACTTTCTTTTAAGAACGCCTCGGACCTCAGGCATTATTCAATATCTATTGCGTTTTTCCACTTCTACATTTTTTTTAATAAACCGTGCTTGTATTTTTAACCGTAGTGTAGATAGCCTAAACAAAATTATTAAATTAGAACATGAAAGTTTATTACAGGTTCGTAACATGGTATATGGGCTCAGGGCTCAAAGCCCAAAATATGACTGGGATCAGGACTCAGAGGAAAGGGCTCGGGGCTCAGAAGAATGGGATCAGGGATCACAAGGCTTTTTTAACCCGAATCAGGGATCAGATTTATTACACGGTCTAAAAATCTCTTTAATATCACCATATTTTTCCGCATAATACGGTTTGTGTCCATAGACTTTCCTGGCCGAGGTACATTACCTATTCTTGCTTCCGGCTGGCAGCAGTTCTTGTTATACGTAGCCCTGGTTGTTTGACGAAAACATGGTATCATATTCTTAATTTATTTAATTGTTGAGGGCACTGTAATATGAATCTCACGTCATTTTTCTCGCTTTGTAATGCAATTCCTCAACGCGCTGTCAACGCCAGAAGGCAGAGAAAGCGATTTATACAGTCATATCTTTTTTAGCTTTTTTTTTGCGAGAAATGGGGAAGAAGAAAAAGGACAAAAAGAAATCCTGTGATAGAGAAAGGTATGTAAGTACTTCCTTGACTGATTTACTCCTGGCAAGGGTCCAAGCATAGAGCTTTTCGGCCGATCAAACATAACCATACAGGACAATAGACAAACCGATTCACTGAAAGCGGAATTCACTGTATAGGTCCCGATTGTCTCATCGCCTCAAGCAAGTCACAAGGCGACTATAAATCGCGAGGCTAGTTTTCTTGGACCACTAACTTAACCCTTAAAAGTACTTAAATAATTAGAATGGACGTCAAAAGTAGAATACAAGTACAATGAATTTGCGCGCTTTGTTGCAAAATAAATGCTTTCTCGCAATTTAATAAATCTGCTCTAATTGCATGGAGTTTTAGGGTTATCTCGAACTCTGATGAGAAACCGAGATCGGTTCACCTATTAGTACTAGTATTGGGCCGGGAAAGTAAAGGACACATTCTTTTACTGTATAACTGATAAATGCTTTTAGGATAAATAATCAGCTATAATCTGAAATAACATTGTAGAATTAGTGAAAATAAGTGGAACACCAAAGACTTACCTCGGTGAATTATAAGTAACACAGCCTTAATGGTTTATTTTCTTTAGTTTTTTTTTTTTATAAAATAAACGGTTAAATTGGTGAAAGGAATGTTGCAAACTAGGTAAAAGTAGCAGAGTCTGCAGGAATTTAATATATTATAGCACTCAGCATGAAAGGGCCACCAGTAAGGGGCCCACTATTTGATTTTTGAGCCGGGGATGGTTTTTTTTTTTTTTTTCGTGCAAGATTTTTTCAGACCTCATTCCTGCAATGGCTATTTAGCCCAAAATTTACAGACTTTAGTGACAATATTGATCTACGAGAATTTTTTCGGCCCTTTGGGCTATTCGGCCTCAGCTTATGTAATGGTTGGCCCCGAAAGGTATCACCACCTTAGATTTGGAGTCTGAATTCTTTAGTGGAGTGAGAACACCCGCTCTGAACGACTACGCATCGCGGCGGCCCAGCTGCCTTTTAGAAGGCAAAACAGGGGCTCTACCAATCCTCGTTTATCTTTTATACCGGTCCTCAAAGCCATTACACACAGAGAAAGGTGGGTCTAAAGGCGCCGGAATAGCTTCAAAAGTCGCACGAAAAGAGTAAACCTCAAGGAGGATATGGACGAGGAAACGAGGGCGGAGGGAAAGGAGCGATAAAGGAAGGCATTGCAGAGCTTTGCGAAAGAATTCGGACGGGGTGTACGACAGCAACGAACGAGAGGGAAGACCAAAGAAAGAGCTGGTACACTTCAACTTGCTCTGAGTATGTTTAGAGGGAATATGTCGGCGCATGGAGAAGTCGATCTGCTGAAAGAGGTTTAAGGGAGTGAAGGACAAACTACAGTTCAAGACGCAGCCGAAGAATATGAGATTATCTATTCAAAAGGCGACGTAGTTGCTCTCAAGTACAATTACAAGAGGTATATCATTCCTTTCTTCCTTGCAGTTCTTTTGCACGATCTCCACCATAACGGTGACGCATTCCTGGAAGATCACATGGGTTTGAGATGGCTGGAACAGTCAGAGGAAGATCTCCTTGTATACCAGACTGGGCACCGTGACGATGGAAATTCACCTGAGTGTATATCATTGGGAAATTTCAAATAAGAAAAGATGGAAACAACTTCTGTTTGAGCTGCCTTGAACAGCAACGCATAGTTGCATTGCTCCATGGGTCACTTGAATCAGATGATTCACCTGCGTCAGGTGGTGACGAAGAAGAATGGGAGCAAGCTCAGGCGGACGACGTTTCAGAGCCAATTAGATTTGAAGCTGGAAGAGTAAGTCTGGAAGACCTACAACCAGATATGTCCTCTGACAATCTACCATGGTTATTAAGCCAGGAAAAGCCATTAATGGGCTGGACACAGAAAAGCTGTTAAACTGTCGAGCCTGTGGCTTACATCATTTAATTTTTCTACTTCATGTAAAGAAGGTATTTTGCCATTGGTAATTGATCGTCATCCTCATTGTAACACACAGAGTGAAAGAGGAAATTCACATAAGAGTACACTCTAACAACATCAACAGGGATAGCAGAGTAGAAAGTCCAGAAGCTTGGTTGCCCTTAATCAAGAAACACAGCAATAAGAGATCCGTACGACAGCGGACCAGAGAGGCAAAAGCTCATACAAACAACGGAGTAAGAAATGCACCAATCTCAGCGGCTAATAATCAACCAACCAGAACCAGAGCTTGGAGTCATATAAGTTCACGTGTGTCCTGTCGACGAAGACTAGCAAGGCAAGGTCTTTAAATGTTGCTTTTTCTAATGAACACTTGAAGTACGCAGTTGAAACGTCGCGATCTACAACATTAAGTGACTGAATCATGAGACAAACGATTACACTTTATTAACATCAATATTGTAGACCAGTAACACGGCCGAGGTGAAATTTTTGGTTGCCAGAGTCTCTTTGGAAATAAAACATCTGTGACCCACACAGATCGGGCAAGCAGATGTTCGCACGGGACAGGAATTGGAAAGCTAGAGGAAGACCTTAGTTCAGAAGTACCTTACAGTGACATTAATTCAACCGGGGATCAACCAGCGCTAGCTGTGTTTGCGGTTTGACTAAAAATGTATTTATTCAAATTTTGAATCCAATGCTTTCTTGTGATTGGCTTATAAAACTCCGGGTGGCCTTGCTCGTATGAGCAACACTGAAAATAAACCTATAGATACTCTTGATGAACGTCTGAAAAAATCAAGTTTAACGCTCCCGTTCAAGAAAATCGGGTTTTATCATTTGTCTAGTATCGCCAAACATTACATTTGAAGTGTTTTCAATAGAATAATGCACAAAAAGAGGTTGACTCATATTGATCTTTAAAGCTCTGATAGAACCTACAACTTGCACTAAAAATTAAAGTTAATGTTTTTCGCTTCAGCCCATTTGAACATGTTCTATATTCTATATTTGGAGATAAACAAAGTTGTCTAAGTTAAGATTTTGTGTAAAAACATGGATGGGATCAATTTTTTTATCAGGGCTCAGGGATCAAAATTTTAGGGAAAATGGGGCTCAGGGATCAAAATAACGGCAAGAAAATAGGGATCAATGGGTCCCGGATATACCATGTTACGACCCTGTTCATTGGGTCGCTCATTAGATTATGGCCGCCATGACGTCATGTGAAAACACTCTACAGGGTTACTGTAAGGGTTAGGGTTGACACTAACCCTAACCCTAAACCGTAACCCTTAAACAGCATTCTTTTAAAAGAAGACAGACGCGACCCGGCCCTGACTCCGCGTTTTACTGACACCCATGCTGGGGCCATGTTGGTTCAATCAGCCAACATTAAAGATCAATTAAAATTGTTGTAGTTTGATTTCGTTAATTGCAACAAGCGGGGAGGCTTACCCCAGTGTAGTCCTGTCAGAATTTTCACTATGGTCCTGTTTATCCTGCCTGATTCTCTAAGTCAGCCTCACTAGCAGACAATCCCGACATGGTAAGAGCTTGCTCATAACATGGAGGCTTTTCATTTTCATCATCAGAGCCATCAATATCCTCCGTCCACAATTCCTCATTCGGTTGCGATGAAACTTCAAGTGTGTTTTGAACTGCAGTGAAGTAATCAGGCAATTGTGTCGATGAAGCATCGGCAAACGGCGGAAAATAGGGAAGTACGGGAGCTGCTGAGTTATCCAGGTCTTCAGTGGGAATATCAGAGGCAGCAGCTTCTCTTGAGTTCCTTTCTCCAATTTTTTTGTTGCATGTAATAAGTGTTAATGCAGACCCACTTACTAAGAAAATCATGATACAGAAAACTCCAAAACACCTTCCTACATGTACAAAAATAATGACGGCTTTTGATGTTTTTCCGCAATCAAGTTCTTTCTCGTTTGTATTGCAAGCCATTCTAGTGGAAGCAACCAAAAGTGAAATTGCTGCAGCACTTGAAATTAGTGACAACAACGCCAATTTTTTTCTTGAAAGAGTTGACCATCTCGAACGTTCTTGTGCCATAAGTAAAAACGTTAATCAAATTTTATGTCAGCAATGCGAAGCAATGTAAAACAATTAAGTCTTGGGAATTACTCGCAATTTCTTGATTAATTGGTCCTTTCCCGCTATGTTCTGCTACTTGTCCTTCTCTTTACAAAAGTTGATTCTGATCAATGTCCCGCAATTGCCTACCCACGCACAATCAGTATTTATGCCAAATATCACGTACAAATCATCCTATTCTTTTTTAGAAACTACTGACCGCAAAGTTTTTGTGATTTCCACATGCAGGTATTTCAAATTAAGCTGCCGCTGCTCTAAGCCAATCAAATTGCAGAAATTTCTCATGTAGTAGTATAACTGCACGAACCGTGTAGTGAGCATTACAGTATATTAGACTGTACGTAACAGTTTTTGAAGAGTACTGTTTACACAAGACCTATATAACTCACACATAACTTGCGTTGCCCCATGTAAGGACTGTAAGGGAAGTGATCCAGATTCTGGAATGCGGGAATTTGCTTGTGGCATCCGCAATCTTTCGCTTTGGCCGGAAGACAGCTTAAAGAATCCGGAATCCCACTAAAAATTGGGATCCGGAACCCAAGTTCCCTTTGACAAAGAATCCTGAATCCATGACCTGGAATCCAGAATCCAAGACTGGGGCGACTTATCGCATTTTTCCACACCAAATGCCATTTCATAATTTACCCTATCCGATTCAGTTTGGTGTTTTGTATGACGTTATTTGACTCGTCCAGTCTTTCCGACCCGCATAATTTACCTTATTCTTAAACATATAACCGTTACTGAGCCAATATTTTAATTTTTCCCTTTTCTCCCAAACGTTCGGTTCGTGTATTAAATCATTGACATGATATTCCTACAGCTGGTTTCGCTTGTATCGATTCAGTTTTTCTCATTTCCCTTGTGGTGCAGTAAAAAAGTCGAAATCCACATGGATTTCGACCTTTTTAATGGAAAGGCATGACTTCCTGCAATCATAACACTGAGTTTTTTGTGTGGGTGCATTTTAAAGAGATGTTCTGTGTAAGCTTATTATTTTCGAGAAATTGAGCCACAAGACATTTAAACCCAAACACCACACTCAAACGCTTGTTTTTATTGTAATTTTTGGAAAAAGTCCGGGAAACTACTGCTTACGCAAAGGAAATTGATAAAAATACGATACTCTTGAAATGAATAGATTTATAGTCGCCGCTAGTACTTCTGCGTAGCCATTCTTTACTGATGTTGTCACGTGCGGAGAAACGTTACGTGGCGTGACTGGAGGATCGTTCCGTGGCGACACAAGGGATGGCTGGCGTAGGGGATCATTACAGCGATTTCGTCGTGACTAAGCACAATGACGCCGGCAATGAGATCTTAAAAAAGAAAACACAAGAAAGTAAAGCATAAGGTTTTGTATCAAATCAAAACTCTGCACGTGCATGTGTTAGAACCAGGAAGTTATATCACGTGAATTAGCACTGCCTTTA
This sequence comes from Porites lutea, assembly GCF_958299795.1. NCBI lineage: Eukaryota > Metazoa > Cnidaria > Anthozoa > Scleractinia > Poritidae > Porites > Porites lutea. The sequence goes on from NC_133207.1 coordinate 22,285,058, forward strand.
GCCAAGACATGTCTAGGTATCACGTAGCCTAAGAAAACAGCCGACATTTCGCGACGCCATGACTGGTTTCCCCGCGAAATGACGTCTGCGCTCGTTTCTCAGATGATTGGTCGTGCCGCGTGGGAAATCTGCTTCAGCCAATCAAAAGCACTACCCAGAACTGGGTAGCTGACTAGTGAAGCTTCTTCAGAATGGAATGTCTGCGCTCGTTTCTCTGACGTCATTATAGCGGGAAACCAGTGGTGGTGTCTCGAAATGTCTGCTGTTTTCTCAGGCTAGGTATCACGCGACGCGTACCACGCACCCGCACGTTTGTTTCTCCGGTATACGTTACAATAACAAAAACAACTTTGAAAAACTGCTCTAAGGGCCTAACGAGTTTTCTAAAGCTCCAATAAACAATGCAATCCGTTTTAATCTACTTCGAGTTTCATTCTAACTTCTTTATTAGTTTGAGCGCTTATTTATGTTTTTTCTTAACAGACGCATTTAACGTCTAGTGCAAAAATGGGATTCACCGTTATCCCAATGGTATAAAAACTGTGACGCATTTATACCCAACTCGTCTAGAGTGACGGGGATTACAAAAGAGAAGTGTTCAGTGACGAAGTGGCTTCGGAATTCTATGTTCCGTCTCCCTTCTCGCGCCTTCAGTCACGCGCGTGGTCATTTGCGTGTCTCGCGCATTTCGCTCGACGGAAGAAATCAAAGAAAGACTTTCGTCAACTCGTGGGTACGTTGTTTAGAAAATAATCAATTAGTTATCACCTCTGGTTTTCCCACAGTGAGTTTTAGGAAATGATAGAAATTCATATTATAAATATACTATCCTTGTTCTGGAAACACAATACTTTTCTTACTGTTTATTGCACTTTAGTAACAGTTATTTAAGTATATATTTAAAAACAAAACAAAAAAAAACAGCAAAACAAATAAGCAAACAAGACAAAACAAAAAAGAAAAAAAAAGGGAAGAAAGTTCTTAGCAGGATTTGAACCCAGTACCTTCGGTTTCACCCGTCCTCACATAGCCACTACACCACTGAGGATGGTCAAATGATTTGGCGAAAAGTCTCAAATTTAATGCCGTTTCCATGGAACTTCGGCCGGCAAACGACCGAGGCAAACGATCGAGCCATAAAAACGACTCGAAGCAATGGGATGAAATTAAGGCTTATTGAAACCAGGCTACTGACAGTAAAAAAAAAAAATGTAAACACATTTCATGGCAATGAAAGAACATATGCGATACAAAGCCGACACAACTCCTCCGCGAAGTTTGACGCAAAACATTAGCTTATGTTTTCTTATCTCGATTTCCGCTGTTATTTTAAAAAGGTGATGCTCAAACTCACATCCATTTCCCCCCGTGATCTTGGGAAGTCCTTACGAAGAAAAAGAAGAAGTGCCTTTATTTACCATACATTTCACCAGTCCGTATTTTATACCCAGTCCGCAGTCCGTAGTCCGCAGTCCGTGTTTTATACTGACCGCCATAAATTCATTCATACACATAACCTACTACAGTACTACAAGGGTGGAGATCAAGCCAGCGTCGAAGTTGAAGGAATCGAAGAGCAAATGCTCATCTTCTTGTCAAGTTTAACGCCTGGACGGGTCAAAGGCTTTTGAATAGTACTAATTTGAAAGATTCCTGCCTGTCTTAAATTTGGTAAGACCTCTATCCTAACCGTGCTGTAGCGCACGATGCACGCTCGCAGCGAGAAATTTCATGCTACCGAACTTCGGCGAGCGCGTGCTTCTTTGGAAACGATAGATCTTCGCGCTCTCGAGTTCGGACCCGATTTAATTACGAAGTGCGTCTGCTACGAGTGAGTGAGTGACTCATTTGCATATCTCAGTCCCCGCAATAACTCGTGGTACGCTCGCGCGTACCCACGAGTTAAAAAGAGAGACTGCTCGCAGTCTACATAAATGCTTAAACCAAAGCAAGCGAATCAAAACGGCTAACGCGTCCCTAGTAAAAGAGCCGCTTATTGAAAAGGGAACAAACCCAAAAACGAAACAAATTAACTTAACCAATTACATCAACTCTAACAACAACAGCTTATCAATGCGATAATTTTTTCAATCGCTATTTTTTATTCCATACTTAATGTTTTGACTCTGCTTTTGCAGATGCTTATTTACAGACTATTCCCATGGAATTTAAAGTAATCTAAAAAAAGCCTGAAAAAATTATAAATAATCAATAAATACCAGACAGACCGACCTCTATAAAATGTACAAAGACTGTGATGTACAAATATTTTTACAACACACAGACAAACTAACAAAATTATTTTCATCCTTGTTAATTACTTGCTTTGCTTTTCTTTTTAAACCGTAAGATATCGGTTTGGCCAAAAGGGAAAAAGAAAAGAAGAAAAACTCCGAACACGTATTAAGATGAGAACGTTCAGTCCAACCTGTAGATGGGTCAGTCTTGAAGACTGTCATCATTAAGCCCCAATATCCACATGCAAATTCTCCAAACTGATCTCTATATATTTCCTTAAAGAATGAGTTGAGAGAATTTGACAAAAGATCAAAGCATTTTCTATTAGCTGATCATTTTATTAATTCTCATAATCTAGTCTCTTGACAATGTACGGATATCATTGGGAGAAAATTGATGTTGGTCACTATTGGGACTTAAAGGGTAAATAGACCCTTTCATGTTTTTTTTTTTTTTTGAAATTTTGACATGGACCAGTTAGGGAAAGTCTGTCAACATCACTGGAAAAAGCGCCTTCAAATTAGTCAAACTACCAAGTTTGAAAACTAACGAAGATATGGCGCCTAAGTAACGACATTTTACAAACGCTTGTATGGCGGGGAGCACAAACTTGCCCCCCAACATACAAAGGTCTGTAAATTTTCGCAACTTTGCTAAGCTATACCGTAAAATTCCGAAAATAAGCCCTGGGTCTTATATTTTTCAAAGGTCCTTTTTGAGGGGCTTATATTTGGAGGGGCTTATATTCGGAGGGACTTATGTACGGAGGGAAAGTTGCGTTTAAAAATTGATTGGGCTAGCCTTATTCTTGAAAGGAAATTTACCGTTTTTCTTTGCTTTACTTTGTATTTGAGGGCAATTTCCAAGTACAAGCCCCCCGGGGGGCTTATATTTGGAGGGGCGATTTAACAGAGGGTTTTTTGCGTTAGAAGTTTGGGGGGCTTATATTTGGAGGGGCTTATTTTCGGAATTTTACGGTATCTTCGTTCGAGTGACGTATCACTTTCAAATTTAGCAATTTTTCAATTAGTGTCAAAGGATTTTCCCTAACTGGTCCATGTCAAAAGTTGAAATAAACCGTGAAAGGTTCTATACAGGTGGACCGTTTAATACAGGTTTGACAAACCTAAGAGTTACTCATAAAGACAAGAAAATAAAGATGGTGGAAGAGCGAAATATTGCTATCCTTCGCCTTTTAGGCCACAAACTGTGTCTTCCTCTACTTGTACCAAAAGGAAAAAATTAAATGACTATACCAACGCACCTGCTGCAAAGGTATGGTACATCTTGTCAAAGTGACCATTTAACAGAGGTGAAGACAATAAGAAATACCGCGTTGGGACCTCGCAAAAGGTGACCGCAACCGTTTGATAGTATAGGTCGGTTTTACAGTAATTAATGGAAACCATTTACTGGACTTTGGTAAGTGACCGCTTAATAGAGGTCTGGTAAATACACTAGGTTTGACTGTACCAAGCTGGACAAGAACATCAGTCTTTGAAAACGAAACCAGCTCGTCTAAATGCAAAACGCAAATCAGTTTTATTGTTTTGTTTACAGGTAGATGGGCCTATAACTGAGGAGCTTTTAAGAAGGGGAGGCTTATGAATGGACGTCTACAGTACTGTACATGCAAACCTCTCCCTCACCTTATATTTCTCATACGAGCTACAGGTAGAAAGATTTATTGTACATATTAGTTAAACTATGAGAAAACAAATGCCACGAAGGGGAGATTACCTCACTATCAAAGCTAAGCACTCTTGACTTAAGCTATTGGTTAAGTTTTCTCTTTCAGCATTTTGTCAGAATTCATTACACAAAAACACTACACATGTGGTACATGTAACTAACAACAATCATGACTTAATCTCTTCTGTTTTAGGGGTACTCCCTTCTCTGAAATTATAAATGTCTCAGTCAAATAAATACAATTTGTTTCAAAGTTTCTACTTTTTGTACATGAAGAGATAGATCATCATAATAAAATTACTATTTATAAACGTTTTTAACTGACACAGTACCATACTGTAGGTGCTAATCAAGTTGAGATTTGATGACCTCTTTATCAGCTGATCACTGGATCACATATATTTGAATTTGCCACAATACTTAGTTATAACAAATCTTCTAGAATCTGATCACCATCATTGTCCGAACTGTGAGTTCCATTTTGCCTCGACTCTGGTTCATCGGATAACTTTCGCCACACAACCTGAAAAATAGTTTAAAATAGCATTTACTCCTTACACCTTAAAAATACAGTTGACAGTAATATTGTCTTGACAACAGTAATAAGGGTTGTTGCACAGAAGCAGGGGTATAATAAGATCCCTCAATAAAAGACTGACTGCATGATTAAAGATTTGAGTAGCAACGATGCTCTGCAACTGTCAGCAGGTTTTTCATTCTATCATTTTTACATAATATTAGTGAAGCTTCACTCAAAATAAAAATTACAACTGTTGGCTTTCCGTGTCATTAAGACAGCCATTCCTATCTCTTTTACATGTGTAGGGACAATTACCATTCACAGCCTTCCAAACACCTTGAATTCAAAACAGTCAGAAATTGAAAGTAATTGAGAATCACACGACAATGTACATTATAGCGGAGCCCACAGGCGACAGCGGAGAAAATTTGGTTCTCTATCCATCCAAGAAATTTTGATAGTCACGTGGCCATCTGCCCATCCATTCCTCTGCACTATGAAGTGTGAAATATCACACTTTCTAGCTAGTGTGGGAGCCTGCAACCAGATATTGCACATCCATGTTGTGGGCAATTCACAACTCAAGGTCAAAACAGGGTATCCGCTGACCAGTATCACATGACCATATAGTAGGCTCAGGTGTCGACCTATTGAGGCTGCATGTTTTCTTAAAGTTATCTGCTGACAACTAACTAGTTTTCATCCAATCACAGGCTTAACTCCAATTGGGTACCTTCTTTGCAATATGTTTACAAGTTTATTGTTTAAAGTAAATATTATTATAAATTTCCCAACAGGAGCTTCGCCTTCAGCCTTAGGCTAAATCTATATATTACATTTCTTCTTACATTGCACATTTCTTTCAAAACTTCTACTTCATTATCAGCCAGTCTTTCTGCTAGATCCTCAGGGTTTGCACCAATATTTTGATCAGGGTGTTCCAGTCTGTCGTGTATTTCTAATACTCTCATTGCCTGTGCAACAGCCTCTGGAGTCATATGAGTTGGGGAAGGGAACGGAAGTTCACCCTGTGCAGAATAATATTTACAAAGTTATCAGGCAAAATACAAGTATAATACCTCAAGAGAAATATCTCTCTAGCTAGAGAGAGAACATATTTACAGTTTTTTGCTTATGTCTGTTGTGCACTTGCAATAATTTTATCCACATGCTATGTCATATAAGTAAGAAGAAAATAAAGAAGAAAATAAAGCATAGTAGGAAAAATTTTTGACGCACAAGGTGACACTTATTTATCTCACTTAAGTTACCCTTCACCTTTATTTTACATATATGTAGCATGTCAATGACCACAATTACTCCTTTTTTGCAAAATTTCTTTTGACTAGAAAAAATTATTGATAGAACGACAAGGCATGACTAGCATTGACTCTCCTTGTTTGCAAACTGAATCATACAGTAATTCATTGTATCTTAATTAGGATTATCGCTTTTCTTACTTACAGCCATTACGGACACTAAATGACTGCAAAGTGTTACAGTTTCTATGGAAACTGTAAACACAAAAAGTAACATATTGTTAAAAATAGTGTAAGACGTATACCTGTTTTGGAATTGATCTGATTCCATTTCTGAGGATTCCTGTCTGGCTTCCATCTGGAGATTTAATAACAAAATGAGAAGAGACTCATCAGTGATTTCCAACAGCAGGGTATAAGCTAGGTATTAATCACCAATTCACAATGATTGGCCTGATCTCCAGTTGGCTTGAGGCAGCGTACAAAGAAAGTAGTGTCCGATAGCCCGGGGCTAGTGGATTTGCTATCAGTCTAGTGAATTCTGTTTTTAACTTGTCCGACGGGCAAGTGATGTCTTTTGAGGAATTCGAATAACAGAAGAACTGTGAAATCAATTCTGCTAGTCAAAAAGTTTTTGGGGCTAGTTGAAATGACGTCTAGGCTAGTAAATGCTAGCTTTAGCTTGCTCGAATGGCAAGCTGTAAAAATGATTTTCTTTGCATCCTGGCTTGAGGTCATACTGGAAAGAGCATCATTGTGTGCCCCATCTTTAAAAATATCAGGGTTTGATGACCAATTATGTCTGTTTTTTTTTCAGATTCTTTTCAACCACTTAGGTTGTTTAGAATCATTAAACTGCAAGGATGATAATTCACTCACTTATTCATCTACCATTCTCATATATATAAATAATAACATTATTCCATATAATAAGTCAATATAAACAATATATATCCTGAAGTGACAAGGTTACAAAATAGCGAGCTTGATATAGAAAAGCTGACCACTACATGTACCATTAAAAATAGAAAAATTGCTTTTTCTGGACAAGTTTCGACTGATGATCAGTACTCTTCAGCGCAACAGCTGATATTTACATGGGTGCCTACTCATGGGAGTCTGATAACTAGACACGTAAAGACACTGCAGGATAATGGTCTGCAGAATGTAAGAGATCTAGAAACTTGTATGTGAGACCAAGCCTTATGTTTTTGTTAACAATAGGCCTTGGCTGGCAGTAAGTAAGTAAGTAAGTACATTTGTCATGTGCAATGTATTAGAACCTTATTGCTAATCACTTTATTAAGGAACATTCTCTGACCAAAAACTTCCAATACTACAGGTAAAGAGGTGCTTATACTAACAGCACATACTTTTACAACTTACTTTTCAATCCATTGTTTCTTATTCTTGGAGGGGTATCACTTCTCACAGAGTCTGTACTATCCTGCATGGATAAATAATTGGAAGAACCCGTAATTAAAAATATCATATACAGTTAATGAACAGTCCACTCTATCTTATTACAGGTTCATTGTCACCTTATCAGCCTACAACTATTCCAATGTAGAGTAGTGAGAAAATCCCACCTACTTAAACAGAGGGGATGTAAAATTCCCTTACCAGGGGACAAGACATGAATCTCCTGGGTGACCTTCCTCAACACCTCCGGTCCAGGCAGAGGACATAGATAAAAGGGAGCAGGGAGCAGGGAGCAGGGGAGCAGGGGGAGCTGGAATAGGCCTTGTCTCTAGGAATACTTGTATGCTCCCCCCCCCCCCCAACAAAACAAAACATTATCCCTTTGATTATACATGGAACTGAAAGAACCCAAATTGAAAAATGCCCTCGCTACTTCGGCTTTGCACGCTGATTTAAAAATTGGACACTTCAGTTATTATAATCTCTACTATTTTGTTCTCTATATGTTCTTGTATAACTGTATTTCATTTTTTCTTTGTGCATGTACCTGAATAGTGTGAATAAAAGATAATGACGATGATGATGTTGATGACAAGTATATTGTAGTATTCCATAAACCTTCAAAAGGCCTGACATGTGGAACTGCCTTATCAACAAGACATAATCCATACACTTAGAAATACTTACAGTATCAATATCCTCAGGGAAGGTAAAAGAAACTCTCTTTTTAGCAACATCAGCCTTGGAATTATAAACAGAACTTTTCTTAAGAAAAAACAAAGAAATCAAGTCTGCAATGCAATACTACATATGTACTACATGCTGTATTTATCATCCATGAGGTCCTGTCAGGGTGAAATTCTGACAAACAACATGTCCTTGAAGCAGCAACATAAGAGTAGACAAAATCATAATAGCGACAAACGACATAAAGATGCCCAGTCAAATACTGACAGGGACATGGCCTACTCCTCAAAACAGGAAACAACAGTATTTGAAATTCAGACTAGGGACATAATACCCGCCTTCTCCCTAGGAGGACTTCGTTTATAGGTCATATATTAGAGTATTGTATATTGCTTCAGGGTTCTTAATACTTTCATCATTCAACACGGCAATAAATGAACCGTGATTTATTTGTACAGTTTTCATTGATATTGGTCTTCAGATCTTTGATTTGAAAAAAAAACCCAATTTGAGGCAACTTGTTTTGACATAACTAAATTATGTTCAAGCGATCCACTTCCCTGATCCTGATGCCTACTTAGTAACAATACCATTCTCTTAGACGAAACAATGGGATTCCATTGCTGTAAAACTCTTTTCAGTTGTCTTTTGTTGAGATAATTGACGTTTAATGGCTGTTCTGCAACATTAAACAAATCCTGAAATCTGCACACGAACTTCAAGAAGCTGGATCGTGTACGACGTTCAACTATCAGATGAGATCAAATTTTTAGATGAATGTTTACACGTTAATAGCTTCAAGGGTTTTACACCTTTCCACTGGTGAATACGTGTATCGGTTCATTAAGAACTGTAGTCCGTTTACTTCACACACTGTTTGCGGGTTGTAAATTATAAAAAGGAAGTCCAAATTCACGTAAATTATTTCAAGCTTCAATCCTAAAAAAGAGGATGAAAATGATAGGGGAGATATTGATGGCAAATAAGTAAGGACGTTTTGCTCGGCTAGCATAAGCTGTTTAGAAACAACGTAACTGTAATCTTCTTAATAAAATACCTTAGTTTGTAAAGTTGTGTGTTCGTTGTTTGCGCCCACTTGTGAGCTTATATCGGTTAGCTTCGCTTCAAGCCTCTCAGAAAGAGAATTTTCGTTGTCTTGACCATGATCTGCTATAATTAGAAAAAGAGACGTGAGTATTAAAGGATGCGAAGATTCTAAGCGGATGACACATCAGGCAAAATAAACGACAACGGACGCATTCCAAAATCGTTACATTCCCCGTTAGAATATAACGAATGTGAGGATTGAATCAGCTCATGAACATATAGTTAGTGTTTTGGTGAACCAATGTGTTAAAAAGACGAAAGAAAAGATAGAAACTACCATGAATGTGCTCATTTTTGGTGGTGATCAAAATAAACAGCAAGCTCGATACCTGTAGAGTTTTGTTTGACTGCAGATAGGTTTTGGTTGCTCATGACCCGCTGAGAGCATTTACTGCAAAACGTTCTATTTTCCAGCGCGACAGATTCGCGCTGACGATCGAGGTACAAACAAAGTTCCTTCAATTCTGCATTATCTTTTGAGAGATCACTTTGCTTTTCTTCTAAAATCTTTAACTTTTCCTGATAGCTTGCCACTTCGTTACGCATTACAGAGGCCGTGTACCGTCCGAATCTTTGCCATTCTCGCGCGAGTTTTCGACACTTCTGTCGGTCGTCGTCCAAGTAACAAGTCAGGTCGCGAAGCTCTTGCAGATCTGCTTGTAGCTTGTGATTTACTTCTTTAAGCAAGCGGATTTCATCCAAATGAACTTGCATTCTCTTGTTAAACTCCTTCATCATGTTCCCTTGGTCCTGCATGACTTTAAGTCTTTCTGCTTCGCAATGTTTCACCTTGTCCACCATTTTTTCATATTCTGCTTTTGACACGAAGTTTTCATTCCCTTGTCTCTCAAAACCACTCATGTTTTAACCCTTCTAAAGTAGCACGTTGCTGCTCAACTGCTTAACAAAAGGTCCAAAAAAACACAGAAGTGAACCACATCCGGTATAAGAAACAGTCGATGACAGAGTTCATCCTTTCGACAGCGACTGGCGAACAGACTACAACGAAGCGATGAATGAAATCATTTATCGTTGACCAATCAGAATGCAGAGTTGAGTGACCGCAATAAATTTGACCACGGACTAATTATTCACTCCATTTCACCCCATTGCGTTTTCCCAAGTATCACATCACGAAATATTTTTGCTCGTATTTATCATAGTTAGTTCCCCTCTACTAACTATGTATTTATAAAATTTTGATAAGATCGAAAGCTCTAAATTACACAAGTAAACGCTACGGTTAAGACCAGTTTGCAATATCGATAAATTTTCGGCAGGCTGGAGCCCTCGTCCTGTCTTCTTTTATATTTTGCAAAACAGCTTAGTAAATTAATGTTACAAAATAACATTAGAAAAGAAATGAAAAGAAAAAGTTTTAAAATAAGGAAGAAAAAGAAAGAAATATAAAAAATTCTGTCCACTCGCTTAGGACGCTATATGCTCTCGTACATGGATGAAATGTCACCACTGCTGACCGTAAACAAACGCAGGAGCAAAATCAACATGTGCATATTTCCGAATTCGCTTCCGATCTATCACCTTTAAAAAGTTGTATTTTCTACGTCCTGGTATTGTTTTCTCGGTGCACATCAAACCAATTGGTATTTCGCATCCTCCGGCTCAGAATATGATGAAAGAAAGGCATTTTCGACTTTGGAAGAAGTTTGCATGTGCGTCCATAGTAGGGCCTGTCGCACATGTCGCCAGCACAAAAAACACTTGTGTTTTGCCCTCTAGAATGCTTTCAACATTGCTTGTTCCAACGACAGGGAAGTGTTGCGGACGTCTTCAAGCTCGTGCTCCATTAACTTACACAGAAAGAGTGAAATTTCGTTCAAGATTGTTGCAATCAAATATAACTTGTTCAAAAGCGGCTCGGTTGTTGTTTACGACCAGCTCCAGTGATGCTGTTTCACAAACACCCACCAATCCTGGACAAGATACAACCGCTGCAAATAAAAGAAATGTAGGCCTTAAGAATAACACAGCAAATAAACAAGTCTCTTCTACAAGACGTCCTTCTACTCAAAAGGTACATTTTTTTTCTATTGGACTAGATGCAACTTACATAACTATGGTTATGTAATCAGAACCCATTGTCCACAAACTGACAATGCTCTTTTCACAAAAAATGCTTATTTCAGTCAGACTGCTTGCAAAATACGTTATCATAATTCATGCATTAGGTTCAGCACATGAAAAGTTCGGCATCAGAATCAGAGCTGTTTCAAAGTCGCTTCAAATCCGAAATTTCTTCCTGGGCTAGGTGGGAAGAACAGCTGAGCTTTTCCAAATTCTAATAGCTACTCTTAGGGGGTGTTTACATGACACCGGGGCGACTTTCGCTCCGGAGTGAACTCACTCCGGTTCCTTCTCATGGCTCTACATAATTGTTACATGATACCACCACAAAATGTCATGCTGTAAGTCACCCCTGTGTGAGTTCACCCTGGTTGTTGTAGCGGGGCAAGAGTTTCACTCTGGTACAAAATCTCGCGACGGTATCATGTAAACGTGAAACGACTACAAGTTTCAGTGTGAAATCAGTCTGCTGGTAGACTGGAATGGTAGCGCATGCGCATATTTGCGGTTTTGAATGGTACATGTATTTTATCAACATGTAGTGTACCTTCAAATAACACGATATGAAATGACCCAGTCATAATGTTAACACGATACGAAGTAAAAAAGTCATCCCCGTATGAAACTCGCGCTGGTGCGAGTTTTCTCATGTAAACACCCCCTTAATTATTGGTTCACGTGCGGAGCTTGCTTATGAAAAGTTCAGCGTCCTGAACCAGGCATCAGACACTTCAATAGGCCAGTGAAACATAGAGCTTTTCCTTCCCCACCCCCTTCAATCAATGTTGCTGTGCTGTTCAAGCTAATAGTGCAAAAAACAAACAACCCAACTTTTAATGAAAGGGTGGAGGTGGAGTCCAGACTTTTTTGTTCTCCATGAAATACACCATTTGACAAAGGTGTCCCAATAATTTTGTTGTCAATTGAAGCTTGAATCACTCCACCGAAACTCTCAAATGCAACCTGTTCCATCACAATTCAATCAGTATGAGTCCTTGATAAAAAGTCCTTTGGACTTTTCTTTCAAGACACCTGTTCACTTTGGAAGGGGCTAACTATCATTTGCATGTGCACAGAGTTTGTTTTATTTTAGTAGGAGGGACTTTTTTTTTCACCTGTGTCGCTTCATAACTGAAAAAAACATCTTTCTCCATAAGGTTTTACATTGTAGTTTTAACAGTATTTCAGCTCATTGCTGCCTACTTTTGAACAAAATAAAATTGTTTAATATGGTTATCAACAGCATTTCTCGTCTGACATATGAAAATTAGTAGGTGAATGCTCATTATTGATGCTGTCCATGTATTTTTCTTTGAATTTAGCTGAGTGGGAGATCAAAGGAGTCACCAGTTCCTTCCTCCAGAGTTGGGAGACTTTTGAATTACAGTGGTATGATCATTTATTTTTGTTTGTTTTCTTTCTCTCAAGAACTGAAGCAAATTAAAAGTCTTAGATAAAAATTGTGAAAACTGAAAGTACTAGTATTGATCGTCATCATACTTGTATGTTGTTACCATCGTCATCATCATCATCATCATCATCATCATCATTATCACTACAAAAATCAATGAATGTAGCTCCTATAGTACTACACAGTAACATTTAACCTTCAGTGCAGAGCCATAACCTGAGTTATTTTTTTCTCACCAAAATTAAGTTGCCTCAGGACTGTACAATTTGGGGTTGTATTCATAAGATTTCTTGCAAAGTTGTTCTCCTTAAACAAATCACTGCTTCCTCTATGGCTGCGTATTTTCGGTCCTGTGAGTGGTTGAGGGTAGGATGTGATGGTCCTCACTTCTGTCTGAGACTATTATTTGTTATAATTAATTTTATGTGTCCTAGACAGTCTTATAGGGACTTAATGGCTAGACACAGATGCCCTCAGAATTCTTTAATCAATGAAGTAGCTTTTTTTTCTCTGAATCGTTGGCAAGTGTCGCAGCCCCCTTTTACTAAATTAATGTGCTATATCCACCCTGACTGTTTTTCTTGCAGGCCTGGTTGCTGGGCTGGGACTTGGTGCTCTTGCCGAGGTCACAAAGCGACAACTTGGTCTTAGTAAGACAGGTAATCTTGTCTTCTTCTATCATGAACATTTTTGTAAATTTGAATATTTATTTATTGTGTCATGTTATCTCTTTCAAGCAAAAGAGTGGTAGCTTCATACTTTTGTTCGAGTGGTACTGTATATTATGAATTGTACCCTTCTCATTGATGATGTTTCTTATGTAGGTACTAGTGTAGCAGACCTGACTGGGAGTCCATTTTTGTCTGAAGCAAATGCTGAGAGAATAGTAACCACACTATGTAAAATGAGAGGAGCAGCGCTAAAGTTAGGACAAATGTTAAGCATTCAAGGTGATGTAACATGTGTAGCAGGCCCAGGGGCCCCACTCACATATTTTAATGACGGGGGGTCCGAAGGATTTTTTTGGGTCTGACATTTTGGCCAAAAGGGATTTTTTTGGGTCGTGAAAATAACAGAGGGATTTTTTTGGGTATTGTATTTTTCATCAGCTCAAATCAAAAATAACATAAGCGCAATTTATAGTTTTGTTTTTGACCAAAACCAAAGTTGAAGTTGGCACGTTTTAGCTTTCCAGAAGATAAATAATAAAATTTGCTGATGCAAAAACACTGAGGGATTTTTTTGGGTATGCTAAAAAAAAAGTAGGGATTTTTTTGGGTAGACAAATTCTGAAGTTGGGATTTTTTGGGGTATAAAATATGAACCTCTGTCGGACCCCCCTGTCATTAAAATATGTGAGTTGGGTTCCCTGGGGTAGCAGGCATCCAAAGGGGTAGGGGATAGGGAGGAACAAAGACAAGGGTGGGAATTGGGTAGAGAGGGTAAGGGATGCCTGCTATAAGAACCCCCTATAATTTGTTCATTTCTGCAGACGGTAGCAGCAGCAAATTCCTGATTGGCTGAGCCCTATTGAGTGATTTATTGGCGTGTATTAGTGAGAGACAACCATGATCATGATGCAGGCATCCAGGAAATGACTAATGTTTTCTACTGGCATAAGCTTTGGAAAATCAAAATTACTCCAATCAAGTTGCAACTTCATGTTGAAACACAAACTAGAACCAACAGTACTATAATAGCCTCTTTAGCAAGCAGAGATGTTCAGGAGGTTTTGTATACTGGATTTGTCCAAACACTGAGCGGCGATTGCGATTCGTACCGGACATCTGCAGTGCCTATATTCACAAGAGCAGCGGTTATCATTATTTGAAGAATTTTAGGAGCTGGACACGCTCCTTTTCGGCAAAAGCATAATATACCATCTTGAGTGAACTTCTAAATGATTTGTAAAAAGAGAGCTGAAGCTTTGGTAAAAACTATCCATTGAGCTTTTTGACAATTTTTTATAATTCTCCTTCCATTATTTGAGTCTCAGATATTTAACTCTTCTGTTCTTTGTGACCATTGTGTTTGATGACATAAGACCAAACGTTTTTTGTTTTCACCCAACACTGATCATTGTTTATCGTGTTTGGTGCAGGAGCAGGAACAGTAAAAATGTTTTATTTCGCTCAATTATATCATTTGAAAAAAGCCTCTTGACTTGACAATTTCCAGTAAACAAAGTAATGAAGTTCAGAACATGCTGAGAAGCCCCCTACTTGTGATTGGTAACGTATTGATAGTTGATGTTATCGGATTAGTTGGAAAATTGGTAGGCGGAATACAAAAGCAACGGCTCTTATAGCAGGCCCTTCCTTCCCTTTTCCCTTTTATGCTTTTCTCCCTCCCCCCTTCCCCTCCCCTTTTTGCACCTGCCATGCAGGCTGAGGTGATGTAAGGTCGGACTGATAACTTCCATAGTTAATCTTCAGATCATTTGAACCTTTCACTCCCAAACGTGGATATGTCAAAGTTAAACAAACATTCCAAATTTCATTTTTTGAAGGGCTGAAAATAAACAATGCCATGTAAAATTACATGTAGGGCAAAAGAGGTTTCATTTGAATGTTCATAGCTGTGCAGGAATTTGTCGGCACTCCACAGACTCGATAGTAAAAACCTCCTGACAAGAGACTGAAAGGGTTGAAGAGACTCCTCTATTAAATGTTTTCATTTTAGTAAATAACTTTCCCTGTACATTTTGTTGTTATGATGTAAAATATAGTGCAGTGAAACCTTTAATAGCAAGTGCCTGTTTCTCAAAAGTGCTGGTGATTACTGAACCCAAAAGCTGCTTTGTTAGCACTTTTAAGATCAAAGTTTCAATGATGTTTTCCAAAGTTTTACAGATAATATGATAAACCTGTTGGTTGACAGAACAAAATATTCTTTAGATTTTAAATTTGATTTGAATGTTTGGTTTTGGGCTCGTTAAGTTGTACTGGGACTTTCAAGAAATGGGCCCTTGGTCCTTCCTTTACTTGCTCAGTGCTTTCTTTTCTACTGACATTGGTTGTTGTTTTTTTGCAGATAATGCTTTCATTTCACCAGAGTTACAAACAATATTTGAAAGAGTGCGTGACAGTGCAGACTTCATGCCTCGCTGGCAATTGGAGGTCTGCAGTTTACTTTGTTACTGGTTCTTTGTCTTTTAAAAGCTACTTTGCTTGGCAACAATGATTTATGAGTTTGAAATGTATTTCTCATTTCAGAAAGTTCTAGTGACAGAACTGGGAGCCAATTGGCGAGACAAACTTTTAGAGTTTGACATGAAGCCATTTGCTGCAGCATCCATTGGCCAAGTGCACAGGGGGGTACTCAAAGATGGGCGCTCTGTTGCTATAAAGATTCAGGTATGAAGGGCTCAAATGAAAAGCACTGGAAATGCTGCACTTTTTATTTTTTCATTTTTAACAATTCAATATTGTAGCTAAATCGCAAGGCATCTTGATTACAAGTAGAGACCTAATTTTGTCAGATTTTCATTTAAGGGTCCAGGGTTGTCAAAAGTAGCTGGCTGCCAGCGAAAATCGCCACCTACTCAGTTGGTATCGGCCAGCTACTCTGCTTGGCATTTCTTTATGGAAGGGATTTTTTGAATGAAACATCCGTGGACTGGCCGCCTACTTTGACCACTCAGCCATCTACTTCAAAACCTTTTGGCAACCCTAAGGGTCAGATATTATTATGAGTGTTTTATTGGTTAATGAATATGTCTTGGCTGTAGGATGAACAAGAAATTAAAGTACTGCATGATAGCAATGTTGAGTTAAAGATATTGACAATCAATCTTCTCATTTGGTATCTTTAGCTCTTTGCTAGGACAGAAAGTCTCTGTTAATGACAGGAAAAGTTGGAGTGATTCTGTTACTTTAATACTGGAGTGTTCTTCCTGGTCATTAATAATTGCTTACTAAATTTTTCTCATATTTGTTTTTTGTCTTGTTTACCTCAGTACCCAGGGGTTGGGGACAGCATCGACAGTGACATCAACAACTTGATGACAGTGTTGAAAGTCAGTAATCTCTTACCTGAAGGTAACTACCATCCAGTCCTATAATTCATGTGATCTCCCTGTTTGTTTTTAACCAGGTTAAGCTTCAGCCATGAGGGCTTCCAACAACAACAACAACAACAACAACTTTATTCTTTGTATGCAGGAGTTGGATAGCTTGCTCTGCAAATCGCTGGAAAGCTAGTTGTGGTGGGACAAGACAAGTACTCCTTTGCTCATGTGAACCTTTTATACCTTTTTCTTTAATTTCACTAGGTTTATATGCAGAGAATGCCATGGATGTTGCTAGACGGGAGATGGCTTGGGAGGTAGACTATCTTCGGGAGGCTAAGAATGGACAGCACTTTAGGTAATGGAGCAGTCTTAATACTCTAACCCTCCCAGAAATGGCATAAATCAAAATTAGACAAAAATTCAAATTTCTTTTTGTAAGAAAAAGCTGAAGAACAAATAGTACCATGTGAAAGTACAGTTGCCAAGGAGATTTTTTTGAGTGGTCACAGTACAGGATTTTGTCTTCTGAGTCAAAAATTGGAACCACTTTACAGGATTCCATCCTTCAGTTAACGAAGGAATGGCGACAATACTCATGTTGCTAGAAAAAATCAGGTTTCACAGTGTTTCCCTGTGAGACATTGTAGAGTTTTCTTTTTTTTCTCTTACCTAGAGAACTGCTGAAAGACATGCCGGAGTATTATGTACCTGAAGTTATTGAAGACCTGACGTCAAAGCAAGTGCTAACTACAGAGCTGATAGAGGGAACATCACTTGATAAGATAGAAAATCCAAACCAGGAGACCATTAACAAGGTATTGTTGGAATCTCATAAGAAAATTGATGCAAAACTTGCCCTGTGTAAGGTAATCTCAGGGGTCTCAATAGGATTTGAAGTAGCCATCTGCCCAGCCTTATTAAAGTAGGCGGCAGTGACAAACGGAAAGGTTGTAAACTAGGGAGGGAAAAGGAGCAAATAGAATGCAAAGTACTTGGCTACAAATTTATGCACCTATCAATGTAAATCCCGTGGGGGGGGGAGTGCGGGTAAGGGGAGGGGATTTGATGCCTGGGACTATCCCCGCTGTCGGGCTTTTGATCGTGTGAAGCGACCCCGGGGTCGGGACATTTGACTTTGACCGACAGAAGCCTGGTATCAATTCAGAAACAGTTACCAAGTCCGTCCCTCGAGGCTTCCTGAAAGTCACCTTGTTGGAGAAAGGTATGAAGTTTTCATTTGTTTTAATGACCATAATCCGATACTTTAAACTGTCATCTAAACAGATAATGTCTATTTTGAGGAAGTTTTTATCTTCAAGTTCCCATCTGATTGTAGAACTCGATTGAAATCGAATTCCACCGTGAAAGTCAGAGGATTTTTTATGGGTCACTGATCCGACCTGTTCCGACATGTTGAGCAGATGTTATAAAGCATTTTACGTTTTATTAATATTATATAGCACAGGCAATCTTCCTAGAGTGATTTTGTTGTTCAAGATAAGATATGCTAGTGGAGAGAGAAAATACTTAATTACAGCGAGTAATTTAATGGAGCTGCCGTTAACCGTAATTAAAAGTAGTAACAACGTGTTTGAAATGTTCTTTTATTCGTTTTATATAGTATTATAGCATTGCTTGTTTAGATTTTTTCCCCTGGGGTGGGGGCTTTTTTGACACTTTGATTGACCTCTCGTTTCCCACCCTGGGGAATTTGATCGAAAAATTTTAAAATTTGTCAAATCCCCACCCCTTGCCCGCACTCCCCCCCCCCCCCCCCCCACGGGGTTTACATTGATAGGTGCATTAGGCAGTGATCAATCACCAGGTGCCAGATTCCATTGAGAACTCTGTAATCTGGATGTCGGAATCTGGGAAATTTTTCCCTGTGGAATCCAGAATCCTGAGTGTTGGAATCCAGACTTCAGTAGGCTGTTCACAGTCCCCTATTATGAAACCAAGATGGCTGCCTGTACTGGTAGGTGCTCAATCCTGATGATCTTATGAAAAAAAAAAGGGCATTGCGAACAGTCAAGGACTTCAGCTCCAGACTGGGAATCCATTATCCTGCTAACCATTGGAATCTGGAATCCAAAACAAGGAGTCTGGAATCCAGAATCTAAAATCCTGAATCCACAGCATAGAGTCCAGAATTCAAGACTGTCCTGGATTACCTTATGTACAGCGCTGTCGGGCGACAAAACTACAGAATTGATTGCATTTCGGGTTGTATTTTTCACAAAGTGTAGTAGATTAGATAACTGATAAATAAGTGAAGTTAAAAATGAGACCGTTTTCTCTACCTTTGTAAATGCAAGAAAGCTCTACAATATGTATTATTTAAGTGAGTGGAAAAGTACTTGACTTCTGCTTCTGTTGCTTTCCAGCTGTGCTTAAACATCCTTAAACTCTGTTTGAAGGAGTTGTTTGAGTTCAGATTCATGCAAACAGATCCCAACTGGTCAAACTTCTTCTACAATCCTGTCACGGAAAAGGTTTGTCCCAGAAATATTGTTAGGATATTGTCAGATAATTTTCCTTTCTGGCCTCGTTAGCATGTGCAAAGTACAAACGAGGTCAGAAAGGCTGATTATCATACATAAAAAAGAATATATTTATCAGCCGCCATTATGAAAAAGGTCTATCATGTTTTTAACAGACCGCGCAATGGGAACGCGCTTCCTCGATATTTCTTTCTTTGTCCTACAAAACCGGCGCTTGTTACGCAAACTAGATAAACTTAAAGATTATTAGACGACAGTCCACCTCAAGCTTAACCGAATGCAAACAGCAATCCGTTGTAATCTTTTAGAGTTCTCCCCGTAACATAGCCTGCGTACAACTGTACAACTGTCGTTTCTGATCAAGTTATCAAGGAGCTTAAACGTTTTTGAGTGACGCATGTCAACCGGAAGTTTACTTTTTGTATTCTTGAGTAGTGTTTTTTTTTTCTAAAATTTCGGGCAAATAGTAAGAACAAAAAAAGCTTGGCAATATAAATGTGGTAGCGTCGAGGCATATTAAAAGAGAAATGGCCTCACTTCCGGTTGTGCGTTCCTCAAAAACGCCTTTACTGTCAGGGGTTTCAATAAAAATTGAAGTAGCCAGCAGGTTTGAATAGAGTAACTGACTGCGTATCAACAAGGGACCGTTAGACCCCTTTTTCTAGGGGAAAAGTTTGAAATTTCAAAGCCCTAAAATGCGATTTTCAGCGTTCTGGGGACTAAATATGAGGACAAAAGAGCTTGTTTTTCATTCAAAAAATGTAGCTTTCAATTTATGTCCCACAGTCAATTCCTACAAGAAAATGAACAAATGAACGTACTTTTGCCCCTGAACAAATTCTGCGTAAACCTATGAAAGAAACTGTGAAAAAATGACTGAAATATAGCGTTCACATGACTTAAGCATAACGGAAAACTAGTGGGCCTTTACGAAAACACATCTTAATTACGTTTTCATTCAAATTTTATGATATATTTCTTGTCTACAACGTTATTCAAACTAGTTGCTTCTTCTTTGTAGAGGGAAGTAGCCGACTTCTCTAAGCAAAGTAGCCGACGCGTTTCGTCGGCCGTTGGTGCTTATTGAAACCCCTGTTTACTTAGGCTCACTATTGCGCGAAAGTTGGAAGGAGAGCAAAAAAAGAAAAAATGGAAGATGGGGGAGGGTAGGAAAGAAGCTCCCTTTCTCTTCTCCCCCTCCCCCTTCATTCCTCTTTTTTTCTCTTGTCCCAACTTTTTCGACGACCCATACCCTAACCCTTGATTATAAACGCGGGTTTCCTCTCATGATTATGCTGTGTCTTAATTTTTAGATCTGTTTGCTTGACTTTGGAGCGTCCCGTGCGTACGACAAGAAATTTGTAGATCGGTATATTAAGGTCAGTTGGACTTAAATCTTGTCCTTATCGTTTTCATGGTCCCGATTTTCAAGATTAAAATCCTGGGCCGGGTTGTTCTAAGCTGGGTTAAGATAACCCAGGGATAGTGCGAGATTTGAATTCAGATATGAAAGCTTAAAAAGCATTTCAGTTAATTCTTTTTTACTAAAATTTTAGTTATTGGATGCTCTAAAAAGAATAAAGAAAATTATCCAAGAAAATGCTTTTGAACTGATTGAAGAAGATACCCGAATTAAAACTTAACCCCGGTTAGCGCTAATCGACTTTCGAACAACTGGGCCGCTGTTTAGAACCTTGGATCTTAAGTATATAAAGGAGGGCTTAGAAAACCTCGTTCCCAAGCATTTTCAATTGCATTTACTCAGCGCCTCAGTGAATGTAATGCCCTGGGAAGGATTTTCCGTACCTGGCGGCGCTTCGCGTTTTAATCCTCCCGTGATGCCCTGCGATCTCTGTTTGCCGCGCTTTCGTGGACTCTGGGTATGAGACAGCCTCATTCATACATTGCTGTGTTTGTAATTTAGATTATCCGAGGTGCCGCCACAGGGGACCGAGCCATGGTGATTGACAATTCCATAAGACTGGGATTTCTCACTGGATATGAATCCAAGGTGAGAAAGTGTACACTGATTAGTAGAGGGTTTGTAGAACAGACACAACATTCAAGAATCTAGAGCTTGTACTTTATTTCCTTATGAATTTTCTCCTGAACATCAAGAGCCATAATGGGACGGTAACATTTAAACCCTTTTATATAGCAAACATGTTACTCTGAGCGCCAAACATGGCATACAGCTAGTCGAAATACAATATTTGATGACCAATATTAGATGCATGAATTCAACGTTGTGAAATTGATTTCTTGGTTTTCCAAACATTCATTCTCCTCCATGTGGTAGGTGATGATCAACGCACACGCAGACGCTGTAATGATTCTTGGAGAGCCTTTCGCCAATGACCGGCCCTTCGATTTCAACACCCAAGATACCACGCGGCGCATACAAGAGCTCTTGCCAATCATGTTACGTCATCGACTATCCCCTCCCCCTGAGGAAACGTATTCACTCCACCGAAAAATGTCCGGGTCTTTTCTGTTGTGTGCCAAGCTCGGAGCATCAATTAACTGCAAGCCTCTTTTTGATGAAATGTGGCAGAGTTACAAGTTTGATGAGTAACCAGAAAAGGGCGCAAGAGCGCTTATAAGAACATCCTGGAATTCAGTTTAATGGTGAATCAACCGACGAACAGCACTTTCACGGATACTCCGATCCCCACTTTGCCCCGTCTTCATTCTTGCTACATCAGTGACTCATGGAAGCTCTTTAAAAGTTGTTTTACGCTATGGTTCGCAATTTTTTATGATGGCTCGCAATTTGCAGTCAATTTTCAATCGCATTCTAATTGCGTGCAGTACAAACAGACAATCTCTCATTTTTGGCCCTCTCTCTTCGCTTCTCTGTCGAGAGGACCCTGGGAACGAGGTTGTTGGTTATCAATTAAATGTAAGATATAATTGGACAATCCCTATTAAATCGTAAAGGCTATGGAACAGAAGTGACCTTAAGTTACACCGCACGGGTACGGGTACGGGTAGGCGAACATGTCTACCCGCGTTAAATGTAAAAGGCGACCATTTTCTCCCAGAAGAGATAATGGCGTTACCGTTCTACCCGGTAGCCTACCCGTTTCTCCGGGGGGTAAGAAGCAGACTATCCGTACCCGTACACGGAAACGCCATATCCGTAATCAACGCCCTGCAGAGATGGGTTTACCGATAACTGTCGGTTTTACTTACAGGAGAGGAGAAATAGTCTCCGATTTCACTGCTGGTCGGCGTTCCATCTTAATCGTACTTGTATACTGCATTACGCTTTGTAACGTGACTGTAACCAGAAACTCATGCTGTAACTCATGGATTCGTAAAGGAAACAGTAATGTCATTTCCAAAACTGTGCATCAGTTTGTCGTCCCATGTGAGGAGAATCCGAAATAGTCTTGGATTCTGGATTCCTCTCCTTGGATTCCGGATTCCAGGTACTGTATTCTAGTCTTTGTGAATGGAACTTGAATTCTGGATTCCAATCTTTAGTAGGATTGCGGATTCCTTGTGTTATATTCCGGATTCCATTGCCCAAGATTCCAGATTCCACAAGCAAAACTTTCCCAGATTTCGGATTCCACAAGCATAAAATTTCCCGGATTCCAGAATCCCTTACATGGAGCGTCACTCCATGTCACACTTGGGACCTATAGGGCGCGATCCATTCAACCAAAATTTCCGGAAATTTCGGTCCAAAACTCAATGGATCGGTTCGGTCCAACCGGGAAAGTTTCGGAAAAACAGGTCCACCTTTTGAGGTGGTCCTCTTTTCCCGGTCGGACCGGTCTGAATTTTGGTTGAATGGATCGCGCCCATATAGTCCATGAGCCAAGTGCTGTAAAATGGCAGATCGTGACGACCCGAGGTGGCGAATGCTGCCAATGATTTTTTGAAAACCCTACTAGTGTAGATGACGAAAATGTATGATTCCAGATTCCATCAAAAAAAAATTCCCGCCTACATGGGACGAAGTGCATTGCACTTCGTCGTGGTTTACGTTTAGCCGTGGTATTGTTTACGTGATAGAGATCTTGTGTATCCGAAGAATTCGGAAGGTTATAGTTATCGGTCAAGGAAGAGCAGATTGATTCAATAGTCTGTAATAGTCATAAAGATGTAAAACTCGAAGATAATCTTGAACGAAGTGTCCGTTTCCTCGTGGCGCCATTTTCAATTTTCATATGTTTAGAATAATCGGTCAGAAGTAGGTCGAAGTGATTGACTTGTTAAGCGCGTTTCTTTTGTAAATACAAGAGAAGTTACCAAGAAACAATGTAAAGGGGTTGCAAGGGATTAATAAGTCAAATACTTAATAAAGGAAAGAGAACTGTCTTTGATTTTTTTTTCGCAAGGTGAATCAACAGGGTGAAGGTAAGGTGAAGGTACACTAAAAGCAAGGCTCCGTCCCAGTTGTGCGCGGTTACCGGTTGTGATCGGTGCGAAGAGCTTCGAGGCTCGTAGCTTCAGCCTTTGGCCGGAGATATGTCGCGACGCCGCACAGAAGAACAGCCGAGGGCATTTTCGAACAGCAATGCGAGTCTGTTTACGTCCCATAGACATCCTATTAGCTCGATAGTCACTGCTCTATGTAGCTCAATCTGTCCGATTCAAGACGGCTAGAGTGGCGCCACCTGCGCTCTAACCTGCGCCGCTTCCTCTTCTCATCAGGCCAATGTCCTCGTTATACCAGGGAGGGTTTGGACGAAGGACGATGGTCCTAGATTTCAGCGGAGCCAATATGTCCATGGTGTCACGCAAGACGTTATCATACCTGTCAACCAGCAGCAACTCCAGGGGGAGATCACTGGCATCTGCTAGCAGGCCTCACGAGATGATCATCTTATTAAAGGACTCAAAATCAAAGTTCCTGAGCCGGCGGCTCAGAACAGACTTTCGTTCATTGAGCGGTTTCTGAAAGTTCAGCTGAAAGCAAAGAGCTTTGTGGTCAGAAATTAACTGCTGCATTACAACAAGTTCATTGACTTTCACAGCCTCCGCCTCCTTTCTAGATATGACAAGGCCTAAAATATGACCACTCCTATACTATGGGTGGGAACAGCCACATGTTGTTTCAGGTTTAACATATCTGTCAGCCGTATCGTCCATGTGGAAGTTAAAGTCGCAGATGATGAGCAGCTCCTCTTAGCAAACAACAACTTCTTCCAACAAACTAGAAAACTCCTCAAAGAACAATCCAATTGCAGCACCAGACTCAGGCGGACGATACACTACCTCGGATAGATTTACGATTTGAACCCGAAGCTGAACGTCCGATGTATTTGATGGTTGTGGTAAAATTACCGCAAAATTTCACAAATAAGCCCCTTCATGTATAAGCGCCTCCAAATATAAGCCCCCCAAACCGGTAACGCAAAAAAACCCTCCGTTAAACCGCCCCTCCAAATATAAGCCCCCCGGGGACTTGTACTCGGAAAATTGCCCTCAAATATAAAGTAAAACAAAGCAAAAACGGTAAATTTACTTCCAGATATAAGGCTAGCCCAATCGATTTTGAAACGCAAATTTCCCTCCGTAGATAAGCCCCTCCGAATATAAGCCACTCCAAAAATAACCCCTCAAAAAGGGCCTTTGAAAAACATAAGCCCCGGGGCTTATTTTCGGAATTTTACGGTATGGGATCTCCGGTGAAAAAAGAGAGATAAAATGCCACCCATCGTCTCTGTGAAAGGGCTGACAGACTTTGTAATTCTACCGAAGTAACTATTTTCAGGCAAGTTGACCTGTTTCTGTCAGTCAAGGAAGATGGCTATTTTCTAAATATCTCTCTTTAGTCAGTTCCTAGAGTCAGGATACAAACGAGGCTATGAAATGCAGACAAAAATTGGCCATTTTAATCTTTGATTAATGCTTTATTATTACACTGGAGTGTCAATACACGTGTACTTTGATCAACACGCAGGTAGCAACCCGAAGGGGATACTCCCATGTATGGGCCAATTTTACAGGGATTTGCCGTTCTAATTAATTCTCTCAGGGTCGATTCCTGAGCACTCACCACCCCCAATTATTCCTAATCAAGTCTAGCTTACTGAGCAAATTTCGTTTGCAATGGAGTCGAAAATTCATCTTTATTTCGTCCATACAAAACAGGCGGAGAGAATCGTAGAACCAGCGGCAAATCCCCATAGGAAGTATAAGGGAGTACCGTGACCTCGGGGTTAATAAACAGCCATTTTACATCGGACATCATATTGCCTGCGGTAAACACCACACTGGTACCATGACAGGCTACCGTACGCGTAGCCCCGCACTCGAATGTTCGATCTTATTGCTCCAACACGCGTTCCTTCGACCTCCTGACGAGGCCCTAATAACGTATGCGTGGAAGGCTACTATACCTGTAGTTTCCCTTGCCGCCGTTTCTGTCTCGCCACGCAACGAGACAAAAATGGGGCCTCAAGGGCGACTACCCTACGCGGGACTCGAGTTAAGGTTTCATAATTTTAACATTTTGCGCCTAATTAAATAGGAAGTCCACAGTGTATTTAGCTAATTAAAAATGAAAATGTTACACTAAAAGTAATAGCTAATAATCGCTACTTATTCAAAGACCATTGAAACGTCCAAAAGCCCTAGAATTGATACTAAGGCAGCCTTTAGACAGACCGTCCTCACCTCAGGAAATATCGGAGACGCCCCTTGTCTGATTTTTCCTTAAAGGAAGGGGGGGGGGGGGGGGGTCTGTACACAGGCTAATACTTGGGCTGACAAGGAAGCGCGAAAGCCAACAAAATAAAACAAAACAAACAAATGAGTACCAATAAATAAAACAAGAAAACTGACGATGAAAATTGAAATATATCAAATTTTCTAGAAGCTTCGATTCAATAGTTAAGAGCCTGTTTAAGATCCTATCTAATACGTCAAAATTCTAAGAAATGTATGTTGTTGAAATTGCTATTACTAGCAATGCTACGATTATGCTAAATGAATCAGATAGAGATAAGATAGTTTATTTAACAAACTTTAAAATCCAGGCAACTATCCAAAAGGGGGAATGCTAGTTACGGAGAAGAACAGAGACAAGTTTCTAGTTTATCTATTTACGTTAAGAGCAAGATTGCATGTTGCGCGTTTTACCTGCCCATGACAAACTTGCTTTGCAGCAAGTGACGTATACTTCCACGTATGAAGTGGCTACCGCGCGCGTAATTTTATCCAATCAAATGTAAGTATTCAGGTAACTTGCAGCAACCTGATTTGTGGCGAGACGAGTTTGAAGGTGGGTGGCATAACGCGCAACATCACTCGTTTGAGCAATGCTGCAAAAATATTGCACATTTTTGTGTTACGCGTTTACAGAAGCTTAAAAGTGAGAGAGTTGGTAAAATCTTGTTCACTTTTACTCTTAAGAAGTACTTTGGCTGGTCCGCTGACTTTCCCCACTGAGACTATTCTACTCCAGGGGCACAAAACGGAGAATTGTGAAATTCAGACATTCTTGCGAATGTTGATTCTTGAGACTAAAGTGATAATCCTCATTATTATATAAACACCAATGAAATACCAAGTGAGCTTTCGCGCGAAAACTTGATATCTTCACATGTGAAAATAACATGTTATCCTCACATGTGAAAATATCACCATTGCTATGGCTTCATGATAAACCACACCTTTCAGACCAAGAAACTTTTTAAGTAAAATGGTTTGGCATTTCATTGGTGTTTATATAATAAATAGAATATTACATGGTCGCTTGGAGATACGAAATTTCTCTTCTCGTGTCGAAAAAAATATTTCACTCGTTCGCTGCGCTCACTCGTGAAATATTTTTTCAACAGTCGAAGAGAAATTTCTTATCTCCGCGCGGCCATGTAATATCCTCTATTAATTCTTTAAATAATATAATATTTACAACTGTGGCGGAATTGAGGTTTAAGGCAAAGTTGCAGTAAATGATGACGAGACAAAATAAATCACCCTTAAAATAATGGTTAAAATTACGTGTAACTTAATATAAATCCGCTAATATTCAAATTTTTAAAATCTTCTTACAGAGGCAATCTCTAACAATAACAGCTTATTTACATGGTGACGTCACCAATCGAAGAGGCTTTTTGCTATACGCATGTAGACCGGATCAGCGAGCAAACGATGTTTAACAAGCGAAATGGATGTTAATTTGCACCCAAGTATAAGACGAGAGGGTCAACATGAGAAGGCTCAAATCTCTTATGAATGTTTCAAGGCATGCACTTAAGTTGCCATGTTCGATTATTCTGGTTTGTCTATTTGAAAAGAACTTTTAGTTTAACTTTGCACCTTTTCAGTTAATGACAAAAACTTCATGAAATTTAGATGGCTCTAACTTAGAAATTAATCAGTAATATTTGTCCCTGGAACAGTTTGTCGAGTCATTCACTTCATGGATGAAAGCCAAGTCAAAGAAAACGTGACCTTCTGTACTTGCTAAAATAAAGACCTGACGGGACTCCCACATGAAAATGACGGGGTCAAGGGGATGCTCGTCGCTTGCTTAGAGGTTAAAATTGCAGATTGTGGATTAACAGGACGGAAAATTTTGTAATATTTTTTACATAAAAAGAAACAGATGCTGTCAGACTGTATTGCGTATAGTCTTCTTTAGGGGTCAAATCAAGCCTGAGCCACGCCCAGATTGATCTCCTTCAGGGGTTTAATTCTAACTTTCCGACAAGCATCCCCGACTCTTTCATTTGCACTCCGATCCCCGCCCCCGGCCAACCCAGGATACAGCGCTGCGGAGCCCGGCTCGATACAACGAACCTGTATACAACGAAGTCCTCGGTAAAGCTAATGATTTCTTTACCCCAGTTATAGTAAAATACCGTATATGGAAAAGAACCTTCATATGACGAAACCCTGTTACAGCGAACTAAGTTTGCCAGTTCCTTATGTCGGTTATGTCGGTTCCACTGTGGATATAAGCTTACCCAATATTGAAAGCAAACCTTTCTACAAGCTAAACTATTATCATTTAGTTTATAGAATCTCTATACTTAAAGATCTGGATCCTATTGTTACCCCAATCGCTGACAATGACACGTGACCCACCGACCACGGAAACACTAAGTGGGAATGCAAATTGCCCAATACCTTTCCCATTGGTACCGAAACTATTGAGAACAACTCCTCTTATAGTAACAACTTGAAGACGGTGATTTTCAAAATCGCATACAATAATATTTTGGTTTTTATCAATAGCTAGGCCCCGTGGGCCACAAAATTCGCCTTTCTTGTGACCAGGTCGGCCTATTATCCGTATCAGATCCCCATTTTGATCAAAAACTTTTATCACATCGTTACCGGTGTCCGAGACCACAAAACGCTCTTCTGTATCATGGTAAATAGCAAACCTGGGATGAATGAGCCGGTCTTCTCCTGTATCTCCAAATTTGAAAAGGAACTTGCCATCAGGGCCAAAAACTTGGACTCTGTGGTTGTTCCAGTCGGTGACAATGACGCGACCTCTCTGATCCACAGAGATGCCACACGGTCCATTGAACTGGCCATGGCCACTGCCCTCTGAGCCAAACTTCTTGACGTACCTGCCAGTTTTAACATCGTAGTACTGCACACGGTTGTTGTCACTGTCAGCGACTAGGATGTACTTCTGACTCTTGTCAAAGGCTATGGCCATCGGGTGAAATAATTTGCCATCTTTGGTGCCCTCTCCACCAAAATCGAGGATCTGTCCTCCGTCTGCTGTGAATACGTGAATGCGATGCTTTAGGCTATCCGACACAACGATTTGCCCATTGTCTGACCCAATGACTCCGTGAGGTTGAGTAAATTTCCCATCTGGATTGCCATGGGAGCCAAAAGATTTCAGGGGGGATAGAATCGGTGGTTTCACTTCAACCATGAAAGGGCTATCTCGGATCAGATGCCCGCCAACTTCAACTTGTACTCGGTGGGGCCCAGGGACGCGAGGCAAGTAACTTACATAGTAAGTACCATTTTTATAGTTTCGAACACTGCTTTCTATCACACCCCACATCGAAGACTTTACTTCCACTACCACATGGTCGATTTCGCTGTAGCAGACCTCGCCCTGGGCGTTTCTGGTTGTAACTGTAAATTCAGCTTCTTCTCCAGCTGAGACATCATCCACACCGTCTCCCTCAGCCGTTGACATGGCTGGTTCGGTGAGACTGGTCACAACTCTACCTATGGTCGAGTTTTGAAGCCCATCAAATATTTCGAAGTTAGGAACGTAACCGATCTGTTCATTTTCCGCGGGGTTTGTGCCCACAACAAGATTCGCGATCTCTTCAACGCGTGACGTGACGTGATTTTTAATATTCAGGATTTCTTCGCTGATATTTCTTTGGAGAAGATTTTCGATGTAAACAAAGGCGCTTTCGGTCTGTGACTTCATAGTCTCGAAAAGCTTTAGCTGGAATGAGAGATTCTCGAGCTTATCCCTACGGATATTCTCCAGCGACTGTATAATCTCCTCTTGATGAGCCCTGATGTTGGCGACAAGATTATCCATCTTTGTTGTGATATCTTTCTTCAGGTAGTCTACCTGCTCCTGGACTTCCACTGATCGATGTTCGACGTTATGAACACCAATTTCCACCATTCTAATTTGCTCTTTGAGTCTCGAGTTCATATCTCGGAGTTTTAACTTTTGCTCCGAAGCGGCCTCGTGCAGGTCGACAATTCGATGAGTGTGTTGGACGGCGATATTGCATATGTGACAGACACAAGCGTCACAGTCGTAACAAAAGTATTCGACAACACCTTTCTCTGTGAATTTGTGGGCGCAAAGCATCGGTCGCCGAAGCAGATCTTCATAATCTCGCATCTTGAATTTTCCCAGACTCACTGTACGATGCGCGTTACTTCGAGTAATGACATTGTGCGCGTTGAAGCATTCATCACACATGAATGTGTCACACGCAAAGCAAAACGCGCTTAACATCAACTTCTTTTGGCAGTTCCCACAGGCAGCATCAGGATAATTGCGACGTTTGGCGATCAGAAGATCTAGAAGGCGGGTGGTGTACAAATTTGATGGCAGTAAATCGAACTGGTTGCCTTCTGGTTTTCGAATATCAGTTTGGCAGAGTGGACACGCGATTGAGGTTTGATATGGCCGACTTCTGGCAAT
Source organism: Porites lutea (assembly GCF_958299795.1). NCBI lineage: Eukaryota > Metazoa > Cnidaria > Anthozoa > Scleractinia > Poritidae > Porites > Porites lutea. The sequence goes on from NC_133207.1 coordinate 22,315,111, forward strand.
TTCTTTCAAACATTCACAACAAAACGTGTGGAGACACGGCGTAAGTTTGGGTTTGCGAACAACGTTGGAGCATAAAGGACAGGTAACCAACTCCTCGAGGTTTTCCATAACATTTCTGATGTCCATATTAGATTGTAACTTCGACCTACAACCGATGCGATCAAAGCAGGTCGAGCGATTCACTTGAGTACTTCAAACCACGCAAACGTTAATCGTTAATTGCATTCATCAGACAAAAACCGCTGGTTTATGACAAATATTTACATGAGCCTCAGTTGGGTCCTTCAATCAAGCGCTAATCCGCTTTTAAAACAATCAGCGTGTACTTGGTGCAATAAAGTCACGAATTTTGAGATGTCTGTTGTTTACATACTTATGTAAGTTCGTTTCCGATTAGTGTTTGGCATAAAACTGAAAACGAATACATCTTTTCCGGTTTATTCATTTGTGAAGCCTCTCATAGGTTATTTGCTATTTTCGTATCTATTCGACATAATTAAGAGGACGTAGCCAAGCGATAGTTGACTACTGGCCCCTCATAATTTTTACTGCACTGAGCCAGAATTGTTATTGCAAAGAATCAGTATTGAGAAACAGGGAAAAGCTAGCTTATGAATATAAATAACTTGCTTCCATCCATTCATAACTGTACAAAATAGCTGTCATAATTACTATGACCTTCATTGTCTCCTTATGTTCTTACGCTGACAAGATAATTCTATTGAAATTAACATATCATTTCACAGCGTTGAAAACACACTAGATTCAATGTCCTCTATAATTTGATTTCTTTCCTAAGCTCTCTCCAATAAATGCCAGTCTACAAGGTATTTATCCTGTAAAAGGGAGGACTATCAGTTAATCCACTCTTAATACGTCTGCAGGACCATTTCATACGTATTTCATGGCAGAGATACGATCTGCAATAAATTCTTTATTCCAATCTTATTGATTAAGAGAACAAAGAAAATTCTTAGCGTTGAGTGAGCTTAGTCAAAACCTCTTGGTTATTGGTGGTTGAAAAAACGCGACTGGAAGTAATTCAAGTCAGACAGCTCCAACAAACTTTAGATCTTATATGTCTTATATATACTGCACCTGATGACGATTAAAATGGCGTCTGTAAATAATTTTAAAATGATTACTACCCGTACACCTAGAACTCTCTCAACGTGGCTCACATATCTAACATTTTTTGTGAATGACATAAGGTTTTCTAGAAAAGCTGAAATGCTGCTGACGTTGGACAATGCGCATCTTGCGCTCATGTGTTCCAATGGGTAAATAAGTAGGTACTGAAATAATAAACAATTTTTTTCATAAAAAATTTGCGCACTTGGCGGGAACTCTCGGCTAAATTGGATCAGCCACAATGAAGGTCAAAAGTGTCGGGACCTTTCCAATTTCCAGTGATATTAGTAAAACTAGCGACCCCTCTCCTCCCACCACAAACAAAATTAAATTTTGAGCAAATAGGTAGTAATGAGTGCTTTTTTTGCCCACAACATTGCTGGGGGGAGTGGTGGCGGACGACGGGATGAACCCAAACGGCCAAACAAAAAATTGTCGTTAGGAGCAGAGTCCTACGTTACAATTACTTGGAAGGGCTTTTTCACACAGCTAAGGTTTACAAATTTATTTGCCCAATATTTCGACTAGACAAAACTAGTCTTCATCAGGGACTAGTTTTGTCTAGTCTTGCCTTCAATTTTAAGTGTTATTTTGTATTGTTGATCCTGATCTACGACAAGATCCGGCTTTCGCTCGCCGCTGTTTGTCCAAGAGGTCCTTGCAAGAATTGTTCACTTTTTCTCACAGTCCCAAGTTCTTTTGTTCTCCATTGTATACGCAAAAAAGGAACACCATAAAGTGTCTCTTATTAGCCTGTTCCAAGCGTTCAGATAGTGGAGAGGGGTGCGAAGTAAAGAAAGCGATGAAAAGTAGAGGGGGACTCTCCTCCTCCCTCGCTTTTATTTTCTCGCGCTCCTTTTAATTTCGCACCGCTCCCCACCATCTGAACGCCTGGAACAGGCTAGTCGCTTATCGCCCTTAACTTATGAGCCCCCCTCCCCCATGTACCAGTAAACAGAAAAAATATACCCCCCCCCCCTCCTCCTCCTCGGGATGAAATCCCCTTCTCGCTTTTGTTTTCTTGACTGATTCGACTTATTGCATGTGACTGGTATTTTTAAAGCTTAAATGAAAACCAGTACTTGAATCACAAAACGCATTTTGATCAGCTCTGCTTTAGCTTTCTATTCCGGTTATAAACGGCCCCTCGGATATAAGTCCCTCCGTTTATAAACCCTCCTAAATTAAAACCCCTTACAAAGATGTATAAGCCCAGGCAACACAGTTTGGCACTGGTTTTGTCACGATAGTTTTGTCGTTTCTGTTTTGTAGTAGTGTTTTTGCAGTTTTTTATTATGATAATATTGCCCGTATAACTTCTTGGCACGCAGTTAGCCAAAAATGCTAGTCGAGGCCGTGCCAAATTAATTCTATTCCAAATCAGATATTACACCTGCCAACTAAAAGTACATTATGCTCCATTATAAGGTAGAGCTTATTTGCAAATTCATCCTTTCAGGAAAGCACTAAAAATCTGCAAAAGGCGATATTCTGGATATTAAAAATCCGTGGCTCATGTACGTCTAGTCGTCTTGCTATTTCAGTTCTCTTTTGAGCCGTGATACTCCCCTCTTGTGCGGTTGTTTATTACCGTCAAAGGAAAAGAATATATTTTAGTAAGCATGCTGAAGCATAAGCCTGGTTGAAAATGAATTTTCCTCTTACAAATTGAGCACCGCAAACTGTAAAGGTGTCGCAATAGTTCATTAATACATCTCATTTTACTTACCACCTGCTGTGATGCAAGCCAGCGAATAGAAAATTCATTATCAAACTTTAGGTATATTGCCGGAAACTTGTAATGAAAATTCATGACTTTTGTCCCGATTAAGTATTGAACAGTACCCTCCCTTATAAGGCGCATGTAAAAGATGGGACATGGGAGAAGAGAGAATAATTATTCCCTCAGTTGTCCCATATATGGGCTAGATAGGTATGTGCCGCCCGATGTGGTATGGTTCATGGGGGGCCCGAACCTTAAATACGGTACCATTTTAACCACCGAGTTTGGCATTGTGTTCCCGGTTTGTTACTTAGATAGATAGGATATTTGTATTGGTCAATGTGAATTTCCAGCTACAAGAAAAAAAAAGCATTTGTTATTTGTTTGCATTTGCTGCGCTATCCGCTAGCCAAGAAAAAGATTTAATTAACGTTCATTTGTTAGTATTAAATTCTTATTTTTTTCACAGTTCTTTAATTTTGCCCCTTGAATAGGGTGTCATTCAAATTAAAAGACCCTGAGCGGCACACACCTACCCGAAATTTATGGAAATCCCCCTGGGGGGTGTGCTTAACAATAATATTCCGCGAACAGCTTGGATACGATAGAAAATCGAGTGTTTTCATATAAGTTTACAGGTCCTTTAGGGAGGGGCCGTAAGGGGGGGGGGGGGGGTCCTGCGCACAGTTCACGGCTATTAAAAATAGTAAATCACGAATCACGGCAATTAATTTTCGAGTTTCACGGTTCACGGGAAATAACATGATTGACGAGAGCGTCTTTCACAAATAAGCCTCCACATTGAGTGTTTTTACTTTATAAGGCCCACGGATCACTGCTAATGTTTCATTCGGAAGTTATTGTTTGGGGTGTTTCCATTTCACAGGTTCAAGTTCTCCGTGCAAGGAACTGAAATTGGGTAACGTTTCAGTTATTTTGGTGGGAGCCGCGGTGGCCTAATGGTTAGTGCGCTGGGCTCCGGGTCGGGCGGTCCGGGTTTGAGCCTCGGCCGGGGCGCCGCGTTGTGTTCTTAGGCAAGACACTTTACTCTCACAGTGCCTCTCTCCAACCAGGTGTATAAATGGGTACCAGCGAAATGTTGGGGGGTAACCCTGCGATGGACTAGCATCCCATCCAGGGGTGAGTAGAAATACTCCCAGTCGCTTCATGCTATAGAAACCGGGATAAGCTCCGGCCTGATGGGCCACTAGGCTCGTAGACAGACTTTACCTTAACCTTTCAGTTATTTTGACCGCCCCAAGTACGACTGTCCCCGAAGCTAAAAAAGCTTGGACGCTACTCGAACTACGAGTTGTTAAAGCTCGGAGAAAAGTCATTTCGTCCTCCTGGTCACTGTCTACAGTTGCTGGCATTTCACTTTGAGACTCCGTGTCATACTCGGATTCTTGTTCGATATATTCAGTTGCCTCTTTCATAGGGTCTTTATACACGCGGGGACACGCAAATAATTTATCTGCGATGTTAGCAAAAATACCTACCTTGTAAAACTGACGAGTTTCCAAAACGCGTTCTTTCTAGAGGGGCCGTAAGGGGGTTTCTCGTGAAACGTGATTGCCTGTTTTTATTCTGCGTGATCCGTGATCATGATAAATTAAAATCCGTGAACCGTGAATGATATGCTTGTCGTGACACGTGAAACCATAAATTTATTTTTCGTAAACCGTGAAACCATAACTTAATTTTTCGTAAACCGTGAAACTTGACTAGAAATCAGCAATTTTTTTACGTGAAAATCAACTTGCTGTGTAAAAGAGTCTGCATAAAATGCTCTTTTGGATGCGACGCACATTGCGTGTTTGATACGTGACAGACGCGACAGAAGATAGAAAAGCAATTAACAGGCAATTTGAGACTTGACAGAAGCCGACTCACGGGGCTAGATAACAAGAAAAGACAAAGACATCATTGACCATCATTCTTTGTCGCGTGTGTATGTAAGATCACCCAATCATTATGGTCAAGCTCACGCTTGAAGTCAGTGGCATTAGTATCAAAGTTATGGAGAGCGACAAAAGTTTTAAAACCATGTGCGAAATTGAAGGTGTCGTTTACTTCATCGATCCCAAATCCCCTGGATCGCTTGGTTTCCTCGGAGGGAAGGAACGAGTCACAATCCCACTGACCGAAGAACATTACTCTTTAGAAGCGTTCAAGAAACATATAGTCGCCCTTGCGGGCCTTAAGAGTGAAGCCGAGAAACGTGGCCTTGGTTCTTCGATTGAAATTAAGATCTGTCGGCTGGCAAAGACTGCCGGAGGAAGCTCAAATTGCCTGTTAATTGCTTTTCTATCTTCTGTCGCGTCTGTCACGTATCAAACACGCAATGTGCGCCGCATCCAAAAGAGCATTTTATACAGACTCTTTTACACAGCAAGTTGATTTTCACGTAAAAAAATTGCTGATTTCTAGTCAAGTTTCACGGTTTACGAAAAATTAAGTTATGGTTTCACGGTTTACGAAAAATAAATTTATGGTTTCACGTGTCACGACAAGCATATCATTCACGGTTCACGGATTTTAATTTATCATGATCACGGATCACGCAGAATAAAAACAGGCAATCACGTTTCACGAGAAACCCCCTTACGGCCCCTCTTTAGGGTTTCTTGTCACATTTACCTATACTGTAATTACCGTTAACCATTCCTGTTCCCCCCTTTTTCATATTCTTTTAGTGTGAGTGATTAATAGAAAACTAGTTAAGCAAATAAATGAATAAATAGATAAATACCGTGAATCAACCAAGGATTCGTTTACCTCGGTATTTCTTTTAAATTATTTTATATTTCTCTTTTTTTTTTTTTTTTGAAGAAGTGCCTTTATTTACCACACATTCATTTGTACACACATAAGAATGGTGGTAGCTTGTTAGTTATGCATTTAACTCGACGATGTTTAGCATTTTCAGGGACTTGAACAGTGGTACCTCGTATTGCCTATTACTATATATCGTCTTGCCAACAAGAACGAATAGAATCATCGTTTTATGGGCCGATAGATGTCTGACCTAAACAGACTGAACATGGCCGGGAGCCCAAAGGTGAACTGTGGTTTTCACTAGGCTAAGGCTATCCATTAAAACCTGAGATGGAATGTTCGTTCAATGAATCACTTGACTCTTCGTGTAGCTATATATAGTCCCCATGGCGTAGCGTGATGACAAAACGTGATGATTTAAGTCATTTTACTAGTCACGTGATTAATTTTTTGACAACCTAATTTAGCTTGCAGATTAAATTAGGGTCTTATTGATAAATGATAAAGTGAATGTTTACGACTCAGTTACAATAATAATATGGACATTCCAGACAGTTATTTTGAAAGCGAAGGGCTCAAAATATTCACTACAAATCAGATAATTGACTAACCCAATGCTTCTAATCTAATCTGATACTGTTCGTTGACGATAACAATGTATTCTTGTCACATAAAGATCTGAACTATCTTTCAGATATGTTAAACTTAGAGATGGACAAACTGTCAATCTGGTTTAAAGCAAACAAGCTTTCTCTGAATCTTGAAAAAACTAAATTTTTGGTCTTTAAACCAAGACAGAAACGTACAATTTGTAATATTCAAATAAGTATAGATAATCAAAATATTGTTAAAGTAAAGGAGACAAATTTTCTAGGGGTAATTTTGGACGAAAACCTAAATTGGAATTCGGAAATATCACACGTTGCAAATTAAGTTGCGAAGTCAATCGGTATACTAGTATCTTAGACTGTTCACAGTCCTCTATTTTCCCCTACGATCGTCGAGATCGAGCGCTTTGCGTTACGGGCTGCCATCTTGCATGAGTGTCAAAACTACTTAGGGGGCGGGGGCGGTTTGGGAGGAAGCGTGAAACATGAGTGTCAAAACTACCCCCAGCCCCCTAGAGCTATAATCCCCGAGACCCCCCCGCCTCGGTACATTTGAAAATCAAGATAGCCGTGACGGAAAGACGCGGTATATCTAAACTATCTCACGAAAAAATAGGGGACTGTGAACAGTCTACTAATATCTAGATGCAGCTTCTTTCTTCCTAAAACGTCTCTACGCATGCTCTACCATTCCTTAATTATTTATCCATATTTTCATTACTGCAATATAGGTTGGGCTTCGACCTATCCTATTACATAAAATTTTCGCGACATTGTTTATTTCGCGATTTTGATGTGCGCATATTTCGCGACACTTAAATTACGCGATTTTGCGAAAATCACTTTTATTTCGCGTTTTTGAGTAGAAAAAAAATGTACTTTTATAGGCAATGTTATTTAAAGTGAAATGAATTGATATTTCATTGTTGTTTATATAATAAATAGATCATCACATGGTCGCTTGGAGATCACTCATTCCACATTAAGTGGGTAAATTGTGCCAAGGATTTTCGAAAAATCGAAGGTCAACAAATCAGACAAGTAGTTAGTTTAACCGAAAGATGTATTATTGAAGGGTGAGAAACCAAAATTTGGTCAACATATCTTTTATCTATAAAAAGTTATAGCCTGTTATTTAATAGCATGTAGTGTGATATTTTGTATGCCTTGAAACAGCACAGTGTTGCATTATAGTATGTTTTTTTTAATTTAGCATACTATAAAATGTTTAAAATGAAATCAGTGGAAGGCTAAGGTCTGAGTTTTACATTTTAGTCAAGTCAGTGGCTCAAGGAATGAAAAAGTCAAGTTGTTCTGCAATGGTGTACTTTGGTCTGACGTAACAAAATATTGAGAATTTAAAATTGCTGTGTTTTTTTTAATGTTTTTTCTTTAAAAAAGCCGTCAGACTAAACATTATTTTGCTAAATGTGAGGGAAAGAAAGTGTTGTTTACCTTTTTTATAGTTTGGAAACATGTGATCTAGTAGAAAACGAGTGATTATCAAATAAGTTTCGGTAACGGAAGTTACAGAAGGAAGGTAATATTTTATTTCTCTTCCAACTACTTACTTTTGGGATTACAGACCGTCTTAAATAACAATGCATATGACTTATTCCATTGAATTAAATTAATGCTAAACAATTTTGGATGAAATTTTGGAATTTTGGGGTGGAACAAGGCTAAAAACAACAAAATGAGCAAAATAAATTGAATTGAAAGAAAAAAAAATTAATAGATACATGGTAATCTGTTAGAATTCGTACAAGAATTGTAATACATAAATATTGTAAGGTCCATTCACAGAAAAGAGGGTTGAACTAGCGAAAACAGCTTCAGATAATCCACTTCCTGTTTTGTGTAACCTCCGTTACTTTAAAAAAAATAATAAAATGATCAAGATGCTTGTCCCATTTTCATCTTATATTCCTAAATTGCCCAGAAATACTTCAAAGGAAACTAATCTTCTTTAAACTATGCAAAAAAAACTCGTCGAACCACAAACTCAGCTAAAATCCCCTTATCACACTTGACGGAGAGGTATCTCACCAATGGCACACGTATGAGGGTTACTTATGACGAAATATTCACCAGATGTCATCAAGGCTTGGGTTGTTTGTTGGGGCAATCGTGTGACAGCATTTCCTGAAATTTTCCTGTCGTTTATCCCATGTTTTAGAGACCGGACAAATTCTTGGTAACGGAAGTTACAGTAACGGAAGTTACAATTCTACCTTTTCTGTTACATCTTGAAGTGAAATTAATAACTCGGAAAAACCAAACATACTCCATAATAATCCTCACTAGCTCCTCCGTCACCACAAAAATCAGCACGACCCACTTTTCATTTTTTCCTACTGTAATCTTAGTAACGGAAGTTACAACCTTAACTGTTCACCCTGAATCCTGCTATTGTGAGAGGGAATTTCTTTCCACAGGCTTCTGCTCTTCATTTTCTGTATTGCGTATCAAAAAGAGCAAACTTAAGTAATATTTACCCGATGTAAATCATTCGCAGTATTTATTTCTAGGCCATTTGTGATCTGCCCTCAGATCGGTAACGGAAGTTTCATAAAAATAGCGGACACCAGTTCACTGTAGTTAAAAGCAACAAAACTGACCTGCAGTGAGAAATGATCATGTAGGACTTTAGTTTAGGTCCCTCCCGAGACATTAGATTGATTAGTTTCCATAGTATAAGGCGACAAGCAAAAATATACCGTAACCTTCTATACCCACCCTCTCTGTGGACATAGCAAAATTGCATTTTTTGGACACTGTTGGCCTTGATTCCCTCAAAGTTACTGTCTACAGGAGCACAAAGGGGTACTGTCGCTATTTATTTGGGCATATTTTAAGTATTTTTCAGCGAATTGATTATGGGAAAACAATTTGAGTCCCCAAAACTTGCCATGGACACCAAAAAATGGTAATTTACCCACTTAACGTGGAATGAGTGAGATACGAAATTTCTCTTCGAATGGTAAATAATATTTGACGAGTGAGGGCAGCGTTCGGTCATGTCATCCTCTATTTATTTCCACGAGAATGTTTTGTATGGGCAAGGCCTAAGTAATGACTTCAGCAAAAAACTAAAACAGCACCTAAAACAGTTACAATTCATATCCTCATTACAAAGCCCCTTTAAACTAAGAAGGTGATCTGATGATCATGGCCGCTTTGTTGTGTTAGAAGCCCATTCCTTCTTGGTTATCCAGGCTCGTATGCACTAAGGACACTAAAACTAACAAAATCTGTGGAGTTTTAAACTAAAAGGAATGTTGAGAATAGGTTAAAACAACAGTCTCCAGTTGTTGAAACGTCGGCTAGCGCTATCTAATGGATAAATCACTATACAGCGGATTTTATAAGTAGGGAAATCAATTGCGCTATACACTGGATAGCAGTATCATCCTTTTAAAAAACTGGGACCAGAAGATCAGACCAAAAACTAAACCAACATTTTCAGTCATTCAGTCATGAATTTGCGTAGTCGAATTTTCCATGACAAATGAACCAGCACAAGGCAACAACGATAAAGAATCAACCAATATCATGCCAATATTGACAATGGAAAAATCAATGACACGCTTGAGGAAAGTTTGCTAACCGAGCCGAATAAGGTCAGAGAGTAATCGATACTTTTCTTTTGTAACTTGCCAATGCCAATTCACAGTCCTATCCGATTTACTACACTTTCCACAAACAAAAAGGCGCGAAATGGATGTCTATTTTTGGACCATTCAGACAGCCAATCAAAGTGTAACAGCTCATCAAATATCATTAAATATACCCATTCTTATCAGATCGATACCTGGAGGAAGTTTAACACGGTGTAGCTTAAAATTTTACGTTGCTGGAAAATAACCGTGTGCTTTCAACTCATGACTGTTTTAGTCAGAGTTAACTCGGATTTAACAGTGAATTGCTTTAAGATGAATTCCAGGCGGCTAGGCCGTTTTTATACCGACCATTACAACCCGGTGATTGCCTAAAATAAAAAGGCAACGAAATATGTATCAAAAGACCACAAACCATTCCAATATTTTCTTTCAGTACATTTAGGTCACTGCTCTTCCGTCTTGGTCGCAAGCCTGCCGCCTAAAATTCCGCTCTCCATCACCCAAGAATGCCAAACATTGCCTGACCTACATAGTACACACGTAGTCTTCCGCCAGTTTTGAAAAAAGGGAAGTTGATGTTTTGATGAGATGAAAGACAAGCCGCTCGCTTCTTGAATGGCATGATTCCCCAAGACATAATATCTCTAGTATTTTTATCAATACCAGTAGCAAATCAAGAATGAATGCGGAGTCTTTCGGAGTAAACAGCATTATTGAGATTTAGACAAACTAAGAAGTCGATACAGACATATTTATTATCCGATTTTAATTGTCATCCAATATAGTCACTAGAATATCGCAACCTATAGCGTGGGTGCCTCCTAAAATTTACATGCTATTTTACATATGCAAAATATTATATCTATTTAATCCTCCAAGTTAAATTATTGCGTCAAAATATGTTTTTAAACCGCATCTAAACCGTTCAGTGTTATATGTTTGCGGTGTTCTATCTGGTTGCTTTAATCAATGCAAAACACATCAAGCGTTCGTGAAATTTGAAATACGCCAGTCATCTGCTGAACCGGAACGGATCTATATAGTATTCGTGATTGTCATGATAAAAACCTAAGGGAATATACCTGTTATAGCTGCTTTTAATACCTACGTATTGAGCTCTTTCCGAGACATTTTGCTCCACACCACAGGGGTTTTACTCGTTGATTGCCAGCTACGTGAACGAGTTTCGTTAACAGATCTTGACAAAATGACAGAGAAAAGCCGGTCCTTAAGACGCAACGACGTTGTTCAAAATATACTCAACAAACTTGATGCTACGGTAATTTGCACTCAGTGTCGTGATGTTTTCAAGGATCCTAAGCTGTCGGTGTGTTTGCACAGCTTTTGTGGTAACTGTTTGGAACAGTTATGGAATCATCAGTCGTCAAAGCTCATTTTTAAGTGCCCGGTATGCCAAACAGAAGCGACGGTACCGGAGGAAGATCTTAAACCATCGACGAAAATGCCGGACTCGCCGTCAAATTTTCACCTGAGTAGAATCCTAGATCTTTACAAGGCAAAGACCTTGAAGGAAGCAGATGGGGTATGCGACAACTGCAAAGACACAACAAAATTGGAAGCGTTTTGTTTCGACTGCGATGAGTACCTTTGCCCGCCTTGCACTAGTGCGCACGCTCAAATGAACGTGAAAAAGAAGCACCGCGAAGTCAAACTTAATGAATTTGAAAGCAGCCACTACGAAGCGTTATACAAGCGTCCCATCTACTGCCAACATGAAAGAAAAGACTTGGAAAGCATAGAGTTCTATTGCCCGGAATGTGATGTCTACATGTGTGGCCTCTGTAACATTATTGACGAGGAATATCACGCAACACAAGACATTCAAGATGTGGCAGACAGAAGTAAAGTCGCGATGGAGGAAAAAGCGACTATTGTACGCGGAAAAGCTCGGGAGATTCAGACGGGCATCGAAAACACCGAAAATCGCATCGCGGAAATCGATAGGTGCATCGATTTGCTGAAAAACGAAGTGGATGAGAAAGTCGCATATCTCGTAGGAATCCTCACGAAGCATGGCGATGAGATGTCAAAGATGTTAGAAGAAATCCGCAACGAAAAGAAAGGAAAAATTCTGACACAGAAGAGCAGGCTAGAGTCTCTTTCAGCCCAGACGAATAGTTCACTTGAATTTGTGGATTCTCTAATCGGTAGGGAATTTGCTCCCGAAATTATGGTTCTAAGAGATCGCGTGATCTCTCGGCTGGAAAGTTTGGGTGATATGATCATTGACACGCGACCAGTAGAGAATTCAGCCGTAGAGTACATTCCGAATCCTTCGCTGGTGAACACCCTTGAGACGATGTCGCTTGGTCAGATCGTTGTCAGCAGTACTGACCCGTTGTCGTGCTTCGCAGACGGCGAAGGACTCAGAAAAGCCTTTGTGGGAGAAGATACGTCTTTCGCGGTGACAACTCGAGATATGAATGGTGACGTGTGTTATAGCAGTGCAGATCACGTCACGGTAGAAGCAAAATCTAACAACAACTGCGGAGAAGTAATCACGGCTGACGTTAAAAGCTCCGAAGATGGACACTACGACGTGACGTACGTTGCCAAAGCGGTTGGTACTTACGGCTTGGAAGTAAAAGTTGGTGGCCAGCACATCCAGGAAAGTCCTTTTGAACTGGTCATCAAACCACCTGTCATGCTTCCTTTCAAATCTTTCGAGTCCATGACAGGAGCAAACGGTCTCTTCACCCAACCCAACGGCATTGCCATCAGCAGTATCGGAGACATTGCGGTCTCGGACACTCAAAAACACTGCGTCCATTTGTTGAATTCAAGCGGGATGAGCAAAATGGACTTTGGAGGAGAAGAGCTGAACTATCCCGTTGGCGTTGCCTTTGACGTCACTGAGAAAAACGTCATAGTCGCCGATAGGGACAACCATCGCATTTTGGTTTATAACGCGAAAACAGGCAAGCTGGTTCGAAAGATCGGCCGTCGGGGCAGCGGCGAAGGTCAGTTCGACGGACCCTCCGGAATCTGCGTAGATGGCGAAGGTCGCATCATTGTCGCCGACTGGAACAACCATAGAATCCAAGTCTTCTCGCCCGAGGGAATTTTCTTGTTTAAGTTTGGAGACACGATTAAAAGCAAGCTGAAAAAGCCTAGGGCCGTTACTTTCTGCAACGTAAGGAAGCGCTTTGTGGTCTCCGACACTGGAAATAATGTCTTAAAAGTTTTCGGCCCCAAGGGAAACTTTCTGCAAACCATTGGAGCACCGGGCGCCAAGAAAGGAGAACTGTATAGTCCACGAGGAGTTATTGTGGACAAGTTGGACAGAATTGTAGTTTGCGATTTTGACAATCATCGCGTGCAGTTCTTTAGATTCGATGGAACTTGCCTGAATTCGTTCGGTGCTAAAGGAAAGTCGCTGGGACAGTTTAATCACCCAATGGGTGTCGCTTTATTAAAGGATAATCAAATTGTTATCAGTGACTGGGGAAACGATCGTATTCAAGTATTCTCCATGGGCAACCAAACAAGGGTATCACTATTCACTGAACACAAGAATTCTACATTGTAGAATGAATTTACTCCAGACAATTTAAGTTTTGTTCACTTTATAACTGAACAGTCACTCATCTTTTACTTGTCCCTGCAGAAACTCGAATATCTTCGTCAGTTCAACTGACTTGATTTGTAAAATAGTTCATTAGAAGGTTGCCATTTAGCTGTTAAAAAAACTTTCAGAATACAGAGAAACAAATCATTTGTTTCTTCGCTTAGTCACAGCAGTGCCTGATGCACAAGTGCACAGCGAACCGTACAAATGTGGTATAGTTTAATAGATTAACTGTTTTTATAAATTGTCTTCAATTTTACGTCCCAAAATTCATGGTTTTATAAAGATTTTTGTCTAATCGGTTTTTCTTACTTTGATTTTAAGAGTTGAATTGAATACGGAATATTTACCAAATACGGTGCGAAACTGATATATACTTTCAAAGTGAATTCCGGCAATGAAGTATTTATAGTTTAAAAAGAAAGATAGGTTTTTTATAGATTTACACAGAATTAGATTCATTTGGTAGTTAGATCATTTTATGTGATGAAACTTTGGAGAAGCACTCCTGTTTGTGAAGTATTCTATGTGTTTTGTGAAAAAATTTCAATAGCAAACTGAATTGTAGTAATCAATGCAGTAAAATGAAGTCTATATTAATTTTGTAAGCTGAATAATTAAATCCAATATCTCAATCTACTAAGCAGTGTTCTCAGTGGCGTAACGTGAGGTTTTGAAGGTGAACGCACGGAAAGAAAGCCCTGGGGGGTACTCTCTTATACAAGTCATATTGGTATTTGCAGCCCCAAAGGGTAGGGGTTTGGGGCCTTTTTGGTCTGAAAACGGGTATACACTTTGCCCATTTTGGTCTGGAATCGGGTATGGTTTTCGAGGGAACTACCGGAGTGTATGGACGTATTTATCGTTTCGAAGAAAGAAATAGAAATATGCGAATTCGAAATACGTTAATTTGGAGCAATTTTTTGTTTGCGCTCCAATCAAAGAAATTATGACATAATTTCTGCCTCAAGGCAAGGTCGGAAAGCAGGTGTGGAAATTAAAATTTTTTGGTCTGAAATAGGGGTCAGGATTTGGGGAACTGGTCGGCACACCCCCACCAAGAATTCCCAGGAGTACCCCCACCACTCCAGGAAGAAAGGATGGACCTCCGAAGGTACTGCAAACTAGCTATAGGGGGTCTGGAGGCATGGTCCCCCACGGAAAATTGTTCAAATTTAGAAGAAGTGCCATTTCCTGCGTTTTCGTAGGACATTTTCAGTAAATAGATGCGAAGGAAAATGCAATAATTATATATAATTAGTTGTTTAATTTTCATCTCAAGTGTTATTGGTAGGGTGCAAAAAAGGTAGAACAATGACGACATCAAGGAGGTAACAAGCAAAGGGCGAGTTGTTTACCCTTCAGACGGGTAATAGCCTGCGTAGCAGGCACTAGGAAATAAATGGGCGCAAGAAACAACAGGTGCGCGCGAGCGAGACACGTGTCTCCTTCTCGCGCGTGCGTTTTTTCTTGCGCCCATTTATTTGCTAGCGCCTGCTACGCAGGCTAGACGGGTAAAAACACCACTAAAATGAGAAAGAAATATCATTCATCCCGATTTAATGATAAAAAGGCTTCGAGGAACATGACAAATATATATTTTCCAGATTTCAGCTGTACTCAAAAGCGTATGTGCGTGTAATGATGCAACGCCCCTGGTTCTATGTTGCACGGCTTTTAGATATATTGACAATGTGCTTTTACCTCTATCTGCAGTTTGATCTGTCGGTGTAAGTGCAAAACTTTGAGTCAGTTCAGTTACTCGCACTCAGTCATTGCAATCGATAATCCACACTCAATCATTTAAGGCCTTTAAACCCTTTGATAGTGACTGGTTTAATATGTTGACATGAAAAATGTTGCAAAAACTCTTAAAGCCAGTTGATTCTATATATATATATATATAAAAAATTCGACCTTCTACATCAACACACCTTTTTTGCCCTTAGCCTGTTTTTCAGCTACGATTGTGAAAAGTCACCAAGCACAGTGAAAAGGGGACTAAAAACAACCATCGTTCTAAAACTTTATTGAAGCACAATGAAGTTAGATAACTTGTGTCGTATCTAGGACTAAATGGCCGTAAATATAACTTAGCTATCTAGGTTTTTACACTTGAATAAACTGCAACTTGTGAAATTTTATAACTCTCATCCAAAATACAGTTGTTTTCATTCTCGACCAACCCAGGTTTAAGTTTTCCCTTCTAAACATGATAGGCAATAAAATGGAACCCTTCAGAGTATTTGTTAGGCTTATGGATGACCTTTATGAACGGCCCGAGTTGTTTTAGCTTAATTCTTTTTTGTGCTAGGACCGATTCAAATCTCAGCATTCAGCATTCGTGACTTGAATAAAATTTCCTTCCATTTGCTGATAAACAGATCTTTTATATTGCACTTTTATATTGTACCTACCGTGCTTAGCCTTTCGTGCACGCAAAAACGCATGCTCAGCTTTGTTATCAGTTTAATCTGCCAACGAAGAAAAGTTCTAACTGCAAAGATAAGATTAGCCTGTACACAGACGTTCTTTTATTTTTCTTTTCGTTCTTTCCGAAAAATCGGCGAGGGCGCTTCTATTTTCTTCTTCCTCCACCCCTACCCCCTTGCGCTCGCGGTCAATAAATCGCCGTCGGTTTTTATTTTTGATCACGCGCGTTAGACGGACTTCGAGGAGAAAATAGAGGGTCTGTGAACAGGCAGCTAAGATAATATTCCTGCTTGGAGGGAGGAGTGGGAGGGGTTAGTTGCCTACAGTATACAATCGCGGATCTTATTTATGACGAGTGAGTGGTTCAACACAAACCAATACAAAGGCTATGAATTAGAAGTCAAGTGCAAGTTCAAGTTCAGTTTATTTCGCTCAATATATATTTTGACTAACGCTAGGTTAAAGACTCAACTTACAGAATTTGCAGTGACTGGAAAATGATATGAAAGTTTGAGTATGATGGCCAAGTGAACCATTAGGTTTTCTATAGTTGGCCATCATAACTGCCAATTACGCTTAAAATAAGTACAGGCGATGAACCAGAAAGAGCAAAATTAAATAAATATGTAAGAACATAATAATAGAAAAGAAAAGAAACAATTAATAACAGTTAATAACAATTAAACAAAATACAAAAGATTTATTTACAAAAGATTTATTTACAAAAGATTTATTATTTATTAAATCATAAACACACAGTGTCCGGGGGCGTAGCCAGGATTTTTCAAAGGGGGGTCACAGACTACTCACCAGATCACCATCCGGGGATCGCCGACTATATAGGGTTTATACCGCATGCTCTCCCTCGTGTATCAGCGGGCTCAGTCGTATTATCTCGGCATGAAGACCCATATTAACTAAAGACAAGAGCCGTTGACGAAAATGATTTACAAAAAATAAACTAAAGCTTAATCATTTGTTACATTTCCTTCCTAATAGGTAATTTAGCATACGCTCATAACAAGTAAGAAGTAAAAAGGGAAAATAAAAGTAGAAAATAGAAACCTACGATAGCTCAAGACAGGTCGCTATAGGCCTTTTTAAAATAGTGCGTCTGAATGAGTCTCTTAAACTTATCAAAATCATTCTCTTTCCTAATACAGTCCGGTAAACCGTTCCAAGTCTTTGGAGAAGCTAGGGTCTTGCAAAATAACGCCCACATTACTCCGCAGGTTATAGCGAGAATATCGTGTAATATGTACGAGATTACTTAAATACGCAGGCCCCAGATTGTAAATAGGCTTGAAAGAGATCACAGAGATTTTATAGCAAATTCGGAACTTCACCAGAGCACCAATGCAGGGAAGGCAGCACTGGGGTAGTATGACAGTATCTGGGTGCATGGGTGATAACTGCAAGATGCACAGCTAGTCACACCATAGAGAAGACCGTTGCAATAATCAATGCGTGCCATGATCACGCCTTGTATAAGCAATTTGGTGGAGGCAGACGTCAAGAACTTCCTTATTTGTCTGATATTATACTTGATTGACAAGTCTTGTTTAGTTTCTCTGCAGTGTCTTATATGTACGAACTGTACCTCAAAGTCAATCATCGCACTTTACCGTCAATGTTCAAGATGGTCCTACGTTTTATTCTATTACTCTATTAGGCCATACTATTGCATATGTATAAAAAATAAGATGCCGATTGCAACCAGAACTAGTAGATGCTTGCCTGTCCAGTATTAAGGAGCCATATAGAACTTTTAATCGTTGTTTTTTGGAACATTAGACATAATAGTTCATACTGCAAAGAGACCTAAAAGTTGTTAATGTGTACTCACCAAAATGATCAATTTAAAACAAAAAAAATTGATTTATTCACGTCAATTTGAAAACGTAAAAAGATTGAAAAATCGGTTGACATTTTCTCGATCCCTTGACTGAGACTTTTAAAATATACTGTATATATGAGGGTGTTTCTGCAAATTCACTTCACTTTTCGTTTTCGCTTTTAGTGAACTCACAGGGGGTCCGACAAGTCCACTCCGTTATCCTATGACAGTGCAGGAGGCCATCATGAAGTTGTGTTTAGTTTGTATTTTTCTTCTTGCTGTTATTTGCCAAGGAGCAATGGTAAACAATACAATGATGCTTTCTTCAGTTTATTAACAATTATTAATTTTACAACATACAATTTATGGGAAACATGATCCAGTTACCCAGTTCCTTTTTTTTAGGAAGAAATGGGGATAAGACTACTTTTCCCCCAGGGGCCTGAGATACAACTTATGGGCGAATAAAAATCCCTAGGTGATTTGTATCAGACATAATATATAGATTTAGCCAGGGCTAAAAGCGAGGCTCCCATTAATAAATTTATAACTTAAATTAAACAATAAACTTGTATTCGAATTCCACAATTCAGTTAACTTTAGAGCACATTTATGTGACTTTTGAGGGAAAGGCTACCTGATTTTAGAGAAAAATAATTTGCAAACAGCCCAAGAGTGAACCAAATCTTACATCGAGTTGATAGCCTCATATGTACACCCAAAAACTGGTAATGATCTTCGATCACATTTAAGAGCCATAATGGCTCTTGATCACCGTAGATTAATTAGTGGAAAAAAAAATCAGGCCAACTTTTTTGCGTTCGACAAGTTTACTTTGCAAAATCTTGTCAACAAATCTGGGTGCGTGTAAACCAACCTTTTATAGCATTAATACATCACAAATGAGGTGAAACAGTAGTATGAGGCACTGTTTTTATCATACGGGCAGACCTTGGACAGAAAGCAGTATTTCACAATACAAATTAGACTCATTCAATATTCATAAACTGTTAAAAAAATTTCCAAAATCACCTATACGGCCATCCGGTTCTCACTTTTGTAGTGCGAGCTGTGGCGAGTGTTTGAATGAACATTAACAGAGTTACGCTCCAACATTATAAAGAATTTATTATGTTTATTTTTTATTTAATGGTTTAACGCGCGGCATTTTGAGTACTCCTGCAAGCGATGTTCACTGAACGACTGAAAACAATCGGCACAGCGATTAAAATTACAACAGAGACTACTAACAATCAATAAAAGAAATATAATTCGGTGAAACATATACAGAGACAACAATTTTCATTCTGGAAGACAAGTATTAAAGTGTCCCTAAAAATCCTGAGTCTTCAAGCTTCAAGCTTAAGTTTATGTTTTAAGCCGGCTTCCCGGTGTTTGCTTTTTTCAAAGACGAACTCGAGGCAAGAAAATCGCTCAAAGCTTTCTTTTCTGGCCAGAATTATAACTAAATATTCTTTGGAGCGTTTTCTTTCTATTTGCGGTGAGAAACTGTCTAAAGGCTTTTTAAAGTTCTGTAAGTTTATATCAAACCTGATACTCGGTCAGATCATTGTCTCAAATCTTACAAACGTGCATAAACTAAATGCCCGCATAAACTCCGCTCGACTTCATTAAATTAGATACAAAAAACAAACATCAAATACAATAATTTCTCTGGCTTACCATTCGAGATGCAGCACCTGAAAGGTATCAAGAACAGCCAGTATCGCTTCAGACTTTGCAATCCTCTTACGCATCAAGCAAGGTGAAAACGAAAACAATGCTATCCGAAATCGGATTTCCGACTTTGACAAGCGACGTATTCCTCAACCAAAAACCCAATAAACAAACTAGCCATGAATAACAGAAGACTCCTGATAGCAGCTGAATTTCATTTTGCACATCCAGTGGAAAAAGACAGTTAAAAACATTACAAGTTGACACAAAACTCTGTCAGCTTCAGCTGTCAAAGTAAACAAGATTCAAGATGCTGCATAAATTTTCCGCATGAACTCACCTGTCAAATTTTGACCAATCAGAGCATAAAAATTGGACGTAGAGCGTGACCAACGCGTGACCATGGTGAGAAAAGTCAAAGGCAACTGTCTTCCCTGCCTGTAACAGCTGGCTGAATTTTCGCGTCCGAGGTCAGTTTGCAATCAAAATTTTGTGTAGCACATAAACACAACATATTTCATATGAATTTAGAAAAAAATTGAACTTGAGCCTGCGAACACTTGAAAACTAGTAACTTGTCAGCGCATAACTTCAAAAAAATACTTGACCTCGATGGGTCGACACCTGAGCCCGCGATACGGTCAAGTGATACTGGTCAGCGGGTACTCTGTTTTGACAGCTGTCAATTGATCAAAACATTGATGTCCAATATGTGTGCATTATCAGTTTAACTAGTAAAAAGTATGAGATTGAACATTGTTCGCCATCTAGTAAAACAATTAACTGGTCAGCGGACAGCTACCAAATAAATCACGTCACCTCGATGAGTTGAAACATGAGCCTGCGATATGGTCATGGGATACTGGTCAGTGGGTATCCTGTTTTGACAGCTGTCAATTGACCATATTGTGGATGTCCAGCAGGGCTGAAAAACGACTGCGCATGCGTCAGACGAGGCGATCGTCTCTCATTTCGATCGTTTGATCAATGAAAAGTATCAGGACGTAACATGTCGATCAAAGTCGATCATCGAAAACGTAGTCGATAAGTCAATAGTACTCGAAATTTGTCGATAATTGTCAATCGACAAGTCAAATTTGTCGATAAAAGTCGATAATCACAAGATTTTTAACTGGTTATCGATTTTATCGACAAATTTTTCAATCAGCTACGAAATTCAAGTAACCAAACCAATAATAGCTCGAATGACTTTTTTCAGCTTTTTTATGAAAGTGTAAAAAGCTCTAAAGTAAATCTGTATGGCAATAAAGCTAAATAATATATAGATTTAGCCAGGGCTAAAAGCGAGGCTCCCATTAATAAATTTATAATTTAAATCAAACAATAAACTTGTATTCCACAATTCAGTTAACTTTAGAGCACATTCGTGTGACTTTTCAGGGAAAGGCTAAGTGATTTTACAAAAAATAATTTGCAAACAGCCCAAGAGTGAACCAAATCTCACATCGAGTTGGCTCTTGATCACAGTAGATTAATTAGGCCTGGAAAAAACATTCCGGCCGAATTTTTTGCGTTTGACAAGTTTATTTTACAAAATCTTGCCAACAAATCTGGGTGCGTGTAAACCAACCTTTTATATCATTTATACATCACATCTGAGGCGAAACAGTACTATGAGGCACTGTTTTTATCATACAGACCCCGGAAAACAGAATGCAGTATTTCACAATATTGCGATACAAATTGCTCTTCAGGACGATCGAAGCACGCGTGGGCTTTAGCCGTAAACCGTTGAAAAAATTTTCAAAATCATCTATACGGCCAGCCGGTTCTGACTTTTACAGTGCTAGCAGTGGCGAGTATTTGAACGAACATTAACAGAGTTACGCTCCAACATAATAAAGAATCTATTATGTTTATTTTTTATTTTAAAACGGTTTTACGCGCGGCATTTTGAGTACTCCGGGAAGCGTTGTTTACTGAACGACTGAAAACAATCGGCATAACGATTGAAATTACAAGAGAGAGTACTAACAGTCAATAAAACAAATATAATTCTGTACAACTTATACAGAGACGACAATTTTCATTCAGGAAGACAAGTATTAAAGTGTCTCTAAAAATCCTGAGTCTTCGAGCTTAAAGCTGAAGTTTATGTTTTAAGCCAGCTTCCCGGTGTTTGCTTTTTTTAAAGACGAACTCGAGGCAAGAAAACCGCTCAAACCTTTCTTTTACAGCCAGAATTATAACTAAATATTCTTTGAAACGTTTTCTTTCTATTTGCGGTGAAAAAATGTCTAAAGGCTTTTTAAAGATCTGTAAGCTTATAACAAACCTGATACTCGGTCAGATCATTGTCTCAAATATTACAAAAGTGCGTAAACAAAATAGCCGCATCAACTACGCTCGACTTCATTAAATTAGGAATAAAAAACAAACATCAAATACAATAATTACTTAGGCTTACCACTCGAGATGCAGCTCCTGAAAGGTATCAAGTAACGCCAGTATCGCTTCAGACTTTGCAACCCTCTTACGCATTAAGCAAGATGAAAACGAAAACGATGCCATCCGAAATCGGATTTCCGACTTTGACTCAATCAAAAACCCAATAAACAAACTGGCCATGAATAACAGAAGACTCCTGATAGCAGCTGAATTTCATTTTGTACATCCAGTGGAAAAAGAAAGTTAAAAACATCACAAGTTGACACAAAACTCTGTCAGCTTCAGCTGTCAAAGTAAACAAGATTCAAGATGCTGCATAAATTTTCCGCATGAACTCATCTGTCAAATTTTGACCAATCAGAGCATAAAAATTGGACGTAGAGCGTGACCAACGCGTGAACATGGCGAGAAAAAACAAAAGAAACTGTCTTCCCTGCCTGTAGCAGCTGGCTGAATTTTCGCGTCCGAGGTCAGTTTGAAATCAAAATTTTAATTGTGCGGCACATAAACACAACATATTTCATATGAATTTAAAAAAAATTAAACTTGAGCCTGCGATCATTTGAAAACCAGTACCTTGTCAGCGGATAACTTCAAAAAAACACTTGACCTCGATGGGTCGACACCTGAGCCCGCGATATAGTCAAGTGATACTGGTCAGCGGATACCTTGTTTTGACAGCTGTCAATGGATCACAACATTGACGTGTATCAGTTTTCCTGTGCTCCGATCCCAAACTAGCTAGAAAGTATGAGACTGAGCATTGATCGCAATCTAGTAAAGTAATTAACTGGTCAGCGGACAGCTTCCAAATAAATGACGTCACCTCAATGAGTTGAGCCCGCGATATGGTCATGGGATACTGGTCAGTGGCTATCCTGTTTTGACAGGTGTCAATTGACCATATTGTGAATGTCCAATGTAAAAGATGTGGACTTGGCAAGACACGCCTGAGACACCCCTCCCTTCCTTTTGATAGTCTCCCCTACCCCACCCGTACAATCCGTAGACGCGTACGTACGTACGTACGTACGTACGTACGTACGTACGCTCGGTCAATCACGTAACAACCGAAGGAAAAGAGGTTGACCATAATCTATGGGTATGGGGCTCTGTCCCACGCGCGCTTCGCGCGCGTGGGAGCCCCGCTAAAAACCTGAACAACCAAGTGGTCTGTTATTCATTGTAGAATAGAATGTTTAAATTACCTCGAGAAATGATCGATTAACAGCTTCAGCTGAGCGAAATCGCGATCTGTAACATAACTCGGACCAACCTAGTTCCCAGAGTCTCTCTTGGCGGGAGAGATGAGAGATCCTGGGAACTCGAAGTCGTGTTTCTTAGAGGGGACAGAGCGGGTCAAAGTGTAGACTGGATGCGGGAAAAAATCGAGGCCAGTAAAGTAATTAAAAAGTAAAGTAAACTGGCATTTTATTTTCGTCAGTGATTTTATTCAGTTCAACATTTGACATTGTTTTTTGTATTTCCGATTTTGTATTTGTCGATTGAAATCGATCAAAATCGATCACAGTCGATCAAAATCGATCATAATCGACCAAAGTCGATCAAAATCGATCATAATCGAACAACGTCGATAATCACAAGAAATTGTGTGATCGACTTTTATCGATTTCCGATATTTGTCGATTGATTAGTATCGACAACGATCGACAACGATCGAATTTTATCGACTATCGGAATTATCGACATGTTACGTCCTGAAAGTATGGCGGTGAACGCGGCCGTTCCAAGGCAATGTTTGGTTACAAGATGGAACTGAGAGACGCAGTTTGTGAACGTTTTCAGTCAACGGAAATTCTCTGACATGCTGAAAGGATTCTAGGGGAATGTTCGTTTAAAGCCGGCGGACAAGTTCCTGAAAGCGTCCCTTCTTTGTGGAAACGATGGCAGCTCTTGGTGAGTAGGTTTGATTGATTTTATACACTTTAAAAATATAATCGAGTTATTATCAAGTAAACTTTCAATGGACGTAACGTAATAAATTCCTTCCAATCATAGTTTTATTACAATTTGACTCCCAACCAAGCCCGCATGTAAACTGCGAGATAAAACTGAAATCGCGCGGGAATTGAAGTCTTCATAAATAAACCAGCAAGCTTCACGTAGACATATATATTAAAATACACCTTCTCGAGTTAAGTGACAGTAATCCTTGTCATTGTTGACTTGTTCCTATATAAGTACTTTCTTGGAAGTTTGTAGAGGGGATTTTCTGGCATGATTCATGGACCAAAGAAATAACTTCTACGAATTACGGATACTAAAATGTCATTTCAGGTTCAGTTATTGCACAGGTGGCCCAAGCGTAATTTGAGAGTTTGTACGGGAAAAATAGAGTTTGAAACTTAGATGAAATAAATGAAGTGAAAGCGATAAAAGTTATCAATAAAGTGTAAATATTGTTACCTGGAGTCGTTGTCTTTGTTTTTACGAAGTTTCAACGCGATTTGAGTACTTCTACATCATCTGACATGACAGTGTAATAATAAGAGACTTCTCTTATTATTACACTGTCAGGCCAGATGATGTAGAAGTACTCAAATCGCGTTGAAACTTCGTAAAAACAAAGACAAACACTCCAGGTAACAATATTTACACTTTATTAATAACTTTTATTGCTTTTACTTCATTTATTTCATCTAAGTTTCAAACTCTAGTTTTCCCATACAAACTCTCATATTACGCTTGGGTCACCTGTGGTTATTGGTTATCAATTTGAGTTTTTCTCGGGCACGATCCACCTTTGGTCACAGGGCACTAAATAATTATCTTATTGAATTCAGGATTCATGACTTTTATGAAAGCACCCCTGTACGGCCCTCTTTCTAGTTGAACGTCACGTTGGTGACAGTTCCAAGTGTGTATTGGAAGCCATTAATTCTCTTATACCAAGAGAGAATTTAGAAGAAGTGCCATTTCCTGCGTTTTCGTAGGACATTTTCAGTAAATAGATGCGAAGGAAAATGCAATAATTATATATAATTAGTTGTTTAATTTTCATCTCAAGTGTTATTGGTAGGGTGCAAAAAAGGTAGAACAATGACGACATCAAGGAGGTAACAAGCAAAGGGCGAGTTGTTTACCCTTCAGACGGGTAATAGCCTGCGTAGCAGGCACTAGGAAATAAATGGGCGCAAGAAACAACAGGTGCGCGCGAGCGAGACACGTGTCTCCTTCTCGCGCGTGCGTTTTTTCTTGCGCCCATTTATTTGCTAGCGCCTGCTACGCAGGCTAGACGGGTAAAAACACCACTAAAATGAGAAAGAAATATCATTCATCCCGATTTAATGATAAAAAGGCTTCGAGGAACATGACAAATATATATTTTCCAGATTTCAGCTGTACTCAAAAGCGTATGTGCGTGTAATGATGCAACGCCCCTGGTTCTATGTTGCACGGCTTTTAGATATATTGACAATGTGCTTTTACCTCTATCTGCAGTTTGATCTGTCGGTGTAAGTGCAAAACTTTGAGTCAGTTCAGTTACTCGCACTCAGTCATTGCAATCGATAATCCACACTCAATCATTTCAGGCCTTTAAACCCTTTGATAGTGACTGGTTTAATATGTTGACATGAAAAATGTTGCAAAAACTCTTAAAGCCAGTTGATTCTATATATATATATATATAAAAAATTCGACCTTCTACATCAACACACCTTTTTTGCCCTTAGCCTGTTTTTCAGCTACGATTGTGAAAAGTCACCAAGCACAGTGAAAAGGGGACTAAAAACAACCATCGTTCTAAAACTTTACTGAAGCACAATGAAGTTAGATAACTTGTGTCGTATCTAGGACTAAATGGCCGTAAATATAACTTAGCTATCTAGGTTTTTACACTTGAATAAACTGCAACTTGTGAAATTTTATAACTCTCATCCAAAATACAGTTGTTTTCATTCTCGACCAACCCAGGTTTAAGTTTTCCCTTCTAAACATGATAGGCAATAAAATGGAACCCTTCAGAGTATTTGTTAGGCTTATGGATGACCTTTATGAACGGCCCGAGTTGTTTTAGCTTAATTCTTTTTTGTGCTAGGACCGATTCAAATCTCAGCATTCAGCATTCGTGACTTGAATAAAATTTCCTTCCATTTGCTGATAAACAGATCTTTTATATTGCACTTTTATATTGTACCTACCGTGCTTAGCCTTTCGTGCACGCAAAAACGCATGCTCAGCTTTGTTATCAGTTTAATCTGCCAACGAAGAAAAGTTCTAACTGCAAAGATAAGATTAGCCTGTACACAGACGTTCTTTTATTTTTCTTTTCGTTCTTTCCGAAAAATCGGCGAGGGCGCTTCTATTTTCTTCTTCCTCCACCCCTACCCCCTTGCGCTCGCGGTCAATAAATCGCCGTCGGTTTTTATTTTTGATCACGCGCGTTAGACGGACTTCGAGGAGAAAATAGAGGGTCTGTGAACAGGCAGCTAAGATAATATTCCTGCTTGGAGGGAGGAGTGGGAGGGGTTAGTTGCCTACAGTATACAATCGCGGATCTTATTTATGACGAGTGAGTGGTTCAACACAAACCAATACAAAGGCTATGAATTAGAAGTCAAGTGCAAGTTCAAGTTCAGTTTATTTCGCTCAATATATATTTTGACTAACGCTAGGTTAAAGACTCAACTTACAGAATTTGCAGTGACTGGAAAATGATATGAAAGTTTGAGTATGATGGCCAAGTGAACCATTAGGTTTTCTATAGTTGGCCATCATAACTGCCAATTACGCTTAAAATAAGTACAGGCGATGAACCAGAAAGGGCAAAATTAAATAAATATGTAAGAACATAATAATAGAAAAGAAAAGAAACAATTAATAACAGTTAATAACAATTAAACAAAATACAAAAGATTTATTTACAAAAGATTTATTTACAAAAGATTTATTATTTATTAAATCATAAACACACAGTGTCCGGGGGCGTAGCCAGGATTTTTCAAAGGGGGGTCACAGACTACTCACCAGATCACCATCCGGGGATCGCCGACTATATAGGGTTTATACCGCATGCTCTCCCTCGTGTATCAGCGGGCTCAGTCGTATTATCTCGGCATGAAGACCCATATTAACTAAAGACAAGAGCCGTTGACGAAAATGATTTACAAAAAATAAACTAAAGCTTAATCATTTGTTACATTTCCTTCCTAATAGGTAATTTAGCATACGCTCATAACAAGTAAGAAGTAAAAAGGGAAAATAAAAGTAGAAAATAGAAACCTACGATAGCTCAAGACAGGTCGCTATAGGCCTTTTTAAAATAGTGCGTCTGAATGAGTCTCTTAAACTTATCAAAATCATTCTCTTTCCTAATACAGTCCGGTAAACCGTTCCAAGTCTTTGGAGAAGCTAGGGTCTTGCAAAATAACGCCCACATTACTCCGCAGGTTATAGCGAGAATATCGTGTAATATGTACGAGATTACTTAAATACGCAGGCCCCAGATTGTAAATAGGCTTGAAAGAGATCACAGAGATTTTATAGCAAATTCGGAACTTCACCAGAGCACCAATGCAGGGAAGGCAGCACTGGGGTAGTATGACAGTATCTGGGTGCATGGGTGATAACTGCAAGATGCACAGCTAGTCACACCATAGAGAAGACCGTTGCAATAATCAATGCGTGCCATGATCACGCCTTGTATAAGCAATTTGGTGGAGGCAGACGTCAAGAACTTCCTTATTTGTCTGATATTATACTTGATTGACAAGTCTTGTTTATCTGTTCTGTCATCTCAAGGTTAACGTCAAACCACGAACCAAGGTTGCGGACGGCAGAACTTACAATTAACACTGATGCTTAACCAATCTCTAGGTGTGCAATATTCACTTTATCAAGTTGTTGCTGAGTACCAATTAGAATGATCTCGGTTTTGTCTTCATAAGCTTTAGCTGGTCTGCCGCCATCCATGCCCTGTTGTCTTCAAAACATCCTTGCACACCCGGGGGGTGGGGGAAGGGGGGCGGGTACTGCCATATATGGGCTATATATGTATGTGCCGCTGTGAAGGGTATGGTTTTCAAGCAGTTTACTCTAGGATAGGGTATATAAATCAGAGCGTTTGGGTCTAGAATGGGGTATCATTTTTCAGGAAACTGATCAGTTGGTTGAAGATTTTATCTAGACTAGGGAAACAGCTACTCTAGGATAGGGGGGATTTGGGGAGTTTGCTCTACTATAGGGTAGCAAAATTCAGCTGAACTAGCTCTGGTATAGGTTGGGGATTCCAAGGTCCCAGCGGCACATCCCCACCCAGAAATTCCTAAAGTACCCCCCCCCCCCCGGGCTTGCACAGCATCCACGGCTTCAGTCTGGTTGTCCCCAGAATCCGGCTTAAAAGATAGATACACTATATTCTACTGCATGAGAAATTTCGGCAATTTGATTGGCTTAGAGCAGTGGTATTTCAGCTTAATTTGAAAAACCTACATGTGAAAATTTCAAACCTTTTTGGGGTAGTAGTATAAACAAATAATAGCATGATTTGTACGTGATATCTGGCATAAATACCGCTCGTGATGTTTCAAAATTGTCTCAAATTTCACTCACCTATAACGGTTCGTGATCGTGAAATTACGAGTGACAATTTCGAAATACAACCACAAATCATGCTATTACCTATGCAAATGCCGTATAAAGTTCCTATATATGAGTGCACTTCAGCCTTTTTTGTACGCGTTTAGGGAAAATGTTGCCTTGTGAGTCAAATATCAAGAAGAGATCACGCCTTTATGCTTGCTTGAATTAAGGCGTGGAGTGGGGGGTGGGGGAAGGCAGCAAAGGTTTTAACAAATGATCAAGTTGTCTACAGTCGAGGATCTTTATGAAGAGTTTTACTTCAACATACAACACCGTGAGGCCAACTCATTCACTGACCACTAACTAATCAATGAACATCAAACAAAATTTTGGATCAAGTTAGGCCTTCTGGGAAACTGCCCATCTATGCCTCCCCTAACTCAACGTTAACGCTTACTTCACACTTTAATAGGGCAAAATGTTTTGGTTAGGGGAGGGGTAGGTTGCAAGCTTCCCAAACACCTAAATTGATCAGTATCTGCGTTCTTCGCTGTATTGCTCTTCACAAGAACCGCCAAGTTTCAGGTGAAAGGACAAAGTGCACTTAAGTTTAAAGGAGATAAGGTTGTGGATAATTACTATGGGCCATCATTATACCAAATATGATGGCTCCGCCTTGAAAGTAACCAATATAGGTTCTAAATGTGATCTTTATCTAGCTGTATAAAGGCAACGGGATCAACCCTTCTATCTCACTAGCATTGGAGGCTTACTAGTGGGTAAGTATCCTATAGAAGCCTAAAAATAAGGGGTACCTAAATTGGTCATTATATATTTCTTAAATTCAAACACATATTCTTCTTCAAGGGTT
Organism: Porites lutea; assembly: GCF_958299795.1. Lineage (NCBI taxonomy): Eukaryota > Metazoa > Cnidaria > Anthozoa > Scleractinia > Poritidae > Porites > Porites lutea. The sequence goes on from NC_133207.1 coordinate 22,344,333, forward strand.
TGCCTTCCTTGTTTTGTTTTCGTTTAAGTAGAAAAATTGCGAGCAGTAAACAAGTTGAAGCTTACATTGTAGCCGATCGGGCCTCAACTATGCAAGTCTGAATTCGGAGAGAGTTTCTCTGCAGTGTCTTATATGTACGAACTGTACCTCAAAGTCAATCATCGCACTTTACCGTCAATGTTCAAGATGGTCCTACGTTTTATTCTATTACTCTATTAGGCCATACTATTGCATATGTATAAAAAATAAGATGCCGATTGCAACCAGAACTAGTAGATGCTTGCCTGTCCAGTATTAAGGAGCCATATAGAACTTTTAATCGTTGTTTTTTGGAACATTAGACATAATAGTTCATACTGCAAAGAGACCTAAAAGTTGTTAATGTGTACTCACCAAAATGATCAATTTAAAACAAAAAAAATTGATTTATTCACGTCAATTTGAAAACGTAAAAAGATTGAAAAATCGGTTGACATTTTCTCGATCCCTTGACTGAGACTTTTAAAATATACTGTATATATGAGGGTGTTTCTGCAAATTCACTTCACTTTTCGTTTTCGCTTTTAGTGAACTCACAGGGGGTCCGACAAGTCCACTCCGTTATCCTATGACAGTGCAGGAGGCCATCATGAAGTTGTGTTTAGTTTGTATTTTTCTTCTTGCTGTTATTTGCCAAGGAGCAATGGTAAACAATACAATGATGCTTTCTTCAGTTTATTAACAATTATTAATTTTACAACATACAATTTATGGGAAACATGATCCAGTTACCCAGTTCCTTTTTTTTAGGAAGAAATGGGGATAAGACTACTTTTCCCCCAGGGGCCTGAGATACAACTTATGGGCGAATAAAAATCCCTAGGTGATTTGTATCAGACATAATATATAGATTTAGCCAGGGCTAAAAGCGAGGCTCCCATTAATAAATTTATAACTTAAATTAAACAATAAACTTGTATTCGAATTCCACAATTCAGTTAACTTTAGAGCACATTTATGTGACTTTTGAGGGAAAGGCTACCTGATTTTAGAGAAAAATAATTTGCAAACAGCCCAAGAGTGAACCAAATCTTACATCGAGTTGATAGCCTCATATGTACACCCAAAAACTGGTAATGATCTTCGATCACATTTAAGAGCCATAATGGCTCTTGATCACCGTAGATTAATTAGTGGAAAAAAAAATCAGGCCAACTTTTTTGCGTTCGACAAGTTTACTTTGCAAAATCTTGTCAACAAATCTGGGTGCGTGTAAACCAACCTTTTATAGCATTAATACATCACAAATGAGGTGAAACAGTAGTATGAGGCACTGTTTTTATCATACCGGCAGACCTTGGACAGAAAGCAGTATTTCACAATACAAATTAGACTCATTCAATATTCATAAACTGTTAAAAAAATTTCCAAAATCACCTATACGGCCATCCGGTTCTCACTTTTGTAGTGCGAGCTGTGGCGAGTGTTTGAATGAACATTAACAGAGTTACGCTCCAACATTATAAAGAATTTATTATGTTTATTTTTTATTTAATGGTTTAACGCGCGGCATTTTGAGTACTCCTGCAAGCGATGTTCACTGAACGACTGAAAACAATCGGCACAGCGATTAAAATTACAACAGAGACTACTAACAATCAATAAAAGAAATATAATTCGGTGAAACATATACAGAGACAACAATTTTCATTCTGGAAGACAAGTATTAAAGTGTCCCTAAAAATCCTGAGTCTTCAAGCTTCAAGCTTAAGTTTATGTTTTAAGCCGGCTTCCCGGTGTTTGCTTTTTTCAAAGACGAACTCGAGGCAAGAAAATCGCTCAAAGCTTTCTTTTCTGGCCAGAATTATAACTAAATATTCTTTGGAGCGTTTTCTTTCTATTTGCGGTGAGAAACTGTCTAAAGGCTTTTTAAAGTTCTGTAAGTTTATATCAAACCTGATACTCGGTCAGATCATTGTCTCAAATCTTACAAACGTGCATAAACTAAATGCCCGCATAAACTCCGCTCGACTTCATTAAATTAGATACAAAAAACAAACATCAAATACAATAATTTCTCTGGCTTACCATTCGAGATGCAGCACCTGAAAGGTATCAAGAACAGCCAGTATCGCTTCAGACTTTGCAATCCTCTTACGCATCAAGCAAGGTGAAAACGAAAACAATGCTATCCGAAATCGGATTTCCGACTTTGACAAGCGACGTATTCCTCAACCAAAAACCCAATAAACAAACTAGCCATGAATAACAGAAGACTCCTGATAGCAGCTGAATTTCATTTTGCACATCCAGTGGAAAAAGACAGTTAAAAACATTACAAGTTGACACAAAACTCTGTCAGCTTCAGCTGTCAAAGTAAACAAGATTCAAGATGCTGCATAAATTTTCCGCATGAACTCACCTGTCAAATTTTGACCAATCAGAGCATAAAAATTGGACGTAGAGCGTGACCAACGCGTGACCATGGTGAGAAAAGTCAAAGGCAACTGTCTTCCCTGCCTGTAACAGCTGGCTGAATTTTCGCGTCCGAGGTCAGTTTGCAATCAAAATTTTGTGTAGCACATAAACACAACATATTTCATATGAATTTAGAAAAAAATTGAACTTGAGCCTGCGAACACTTGAAAACTAGTAACTTGTCAGCGCATAACTTCAAAAAAATACTTGACCTCGATGGGTCGACACCTGAGCCCGCGATACGGTCAAGTGATACTGGTCAGCGGGTACTCTGTTTTGACAGCTGTCAATTGATCAAAACATTGATGTCCAATATGTGTGCATTATCAGTTTAACTAGTAAAAAGTATGAGATTGAACATTGTTCGCCATCTAGTAAAACAATTAACTGGTCAGCGGACAGCTACCAAATAAATCACGTCACCTCGATGAGTTGAAACATGAGCCTGCGATATGGTCATGGGATACTGGTCAGTGGGTATCCTGTTTTGACAGCTGTCAATTGACCATATTGTGGATGTCCAGCAGGGCTGAAAAACGACTGCGCATGCGTCAGACGAGGCGATCGTCTCTCATTTCGATCGTTTGATCAATGAAAAGTATCAGGACGTAACATGTCGATCAAAGTCGATCATCGAAAACGTAGTCGATAAGTCAATAGTACTCGAAATTTGTCGATAATTGTCAATCGACAAGTCAAATTTGTCGATAATCACAAGATTTTTAACTGGTTATCGATTTTATCGACAAATTTTTCAATCAGCTACGAAATTCAAGTAACCAAACCAATAATAGCTCGAATGACTTTTTTCAGCTTTTTTATGAAAGTGTAAAAAGCTCTAAAGTAAATCTGTATGGCAATAAAGCTAAATAAAAACCTGAACAACCAAGTGGTCTGTTATTCATTGTAGAATAGAATGTTTAAATTACCTCGAGAAATGATCGATTAACAGCTTCAGCTGAGCGAAATCGCGATCTGTAACATAACTCGGACCAACCTAGTTCCCAGAGTCTCTCTTGGCGGGAGAGATGAGAGATCCTGGGAACTCGAAGTCGTGTTTCTTAGAGGGGACAGAGCGGGTCAAAGTGTAGACTGGATGCGGGAAAAAATCGAGGCCAGTAAAGTAATTAAAAAGTAAAGTAAACTGGCATTTTATTTTCGTCAGTGATTTTATTCAGTTCAACATTTGACATTGTTTTTTGTATTTCCGATTTTGTATTTGTCGATTGAAATCGATCAAAATCGATCACAGTCGATCAAAATCGATCATAATCGACCAAAGTCGATCAAAATCGATCATAATCGAACAACGTCGATAATCACAAGAAATTGTGTGATCGACTTTTATCGATTTCCGATATTTGTCGATTGATTAGTATCGACAACGATCGACAACGATCGAATTTTATCGACTATCGGAATTATCGACATGTTACGTCCTGAAAGTATGGCGGTGAATTGATTGATTGATTTTATACACTTTAAAAATATAATCGAGTTATTATCAAGTAAACTTTCAATGGACGTAACGTAATAAATTCCTTCCAATCATAGTTTTATTACAATTTGACTCCCAACCAAGCCCGCATGTAAACTGCGAGATAAAACTGAAATCGCGCGGGAATTGAAGTCTTCATAAATAAACCAGCAAGCTTCACGTAGACATATATATTAAAATACACCTTCTCGAGTTAAGTGACAGTAATCCTTGTCATTGTTGACTTGTTCCTATATAAGTACTTTCTTGGAAGTTTGTAGAGGGGATTTTCTGGCATGATTCATGGACCCAAGAAATAACTTCTACGAATTACGGATACTAAAATGTCATTTCAGGTTCAGTTATTGCACAGGTGGCCCAAGCGTAATTTGAGAGTTTGTACGGGAAAAATAGAGTTTGAAACTTAGATGAAATAAATGAAGTGAAAGCGATAAAAGTTATCAATAAAGTGTAAATATTGTTACCTGGAGTCGTTGTCTTTGTTTTTACGAAGTTTCAACGCGATTTGAGTACTTCTACATCATCTGACATGACAGTGTAATAATAAGAGACTTCTCTTATTATTACACTGTCAGGCCAGATGATGTAGAAGTACTCAAATCGCGTTGAAACTTCGTAAAAACAAAGACAAACACTCCAGGTAACAATATTTACACTTTATTAATAACTTTTATTGCTTTTACTTCATTTATTTCATCTAAGTTTCAAACTCTAGTTTTCCCATACAAACTCTCATATTACGCTTGGGTCACCTGTGGTTATTGGTTATCAATTTGAGTTTTTCTCGGGCACGATCCACCTTTGGTCACAGGGCACTAAATAATTATCTTATTGAATTCAGGATTCATGACTTTTATGAAAGCACCCCTGTACGGCCCTCTTTCTAGTTGAACGTCACGTTGGTGACAGTTCCAAGTGTGTATTGGAAGCCATTAATTCTCTTATACCAAGAGAGAAGTTCAAATGAATGCTGCCACTCTGTAAAGGCAACTTGGGCTCCACTGTTCCCATGAAAATGACTGTCTAAAAGAAAAATTCCCTGTGTTGTTGGAATAAAGACAACTGTGTTGGACCGTAAAATAAATACTGATGTTGTTCGCCCTTTGACTAGAGCTTGTCTCCAGTAGTAAGGCAAAGAAGCTGTGGGATTCGTCTCAGGGACAATGCTAACAGGCAGTTCAGGGCCCACGGTAGTATTCCCAATGATGTTGTTCAAAACCCTAGAGGTTTGAAGTGCCTCCAACACACCAAATGTTCGAGGTATACTTGTTACTGAGTCATAGATAGAGTTCCCAGCCAAAATGCCTTGCACAACTATCTGATAGACCCATGTCTGGCTTAGTGGACTCCCAGTTGCAGGAATGTTGACATTGGGTGAAAAAAACATTTTGCTAAATAAAAGGGCAATAAATGTGCATGCATTACTTCCTGTTCTTCCAAGGATTGTAGATTGAGAAATGATATGTGGGAAAGACCAGTAGGTGACATTACCATCATGATAGGGTTGGATGGTGATGGGTGTGAGAACATGAGATGGGGTATTAGAGTTGGATTCATGTACTGTTGGTTGAGCTGAAGAGTGATTGTGGTTTGGATGGGATGGAAGAGGGATTGCTGCATAACTATTCACTGTGCTGTCAACCTTCGTAGCCCATTCTGCTGAGGAATAAAATGACTGAGCCTCTGTCACACTCATGGCTGCTGGTGTACTAATTCCTTCTTCTTCGTGAATGTCTTCGTTACTTTCAACAGCAACAGTATCATTAGAAGTTAGCAGTCCAGTGTTGAACGTGTTCACTAATTTTTCCACCTTTTTCTTCAGGGGAACCAGACAGATCGGGCAACAATCATGCGATGAAATGCAAGATTGGTGAAAACAGTGGAAGCAGGCCAATCTCATGACAGTACTTGTATCTCTTCTTGTGCAGGTTGGAAAGTCACAGTAAACATTTGGGTCAGGTTCCAGGCCAGGCTCCACATCCTCCAAGTTATAACTCAGTGGAAAACACTTTGTGTGAACTATGGTGTCAAATGTTGGGAGATAATACTGTGGCTTTCCCTTTGGTCTTCCATTATTTGCAAGGGAGCGTTTGACCTAAAAAGACAAAACCAAATGAGGTCAGTAGAATATGAATACACTGAAGTGTACTTACAGGTGTGTGCACAATGCATTTTGCATATTTTATTGTGCTTCTTTACTTTAGTTTTAGTTCACAACTTTGTTTTCTTACTCTGTGGATTGACTGTATAACTTTTTACCAATTGTTTTGATTATTAAAGCAAAAACTGATAATTACTTTTCAGATGAAGTAATGTCAGTGTCATCTCTTTTTCAGTTATTAAGAACATAGGGCCAGTTACTTATCAAGCCGTATGGTACCTGTGTTATGGGCACCTTTAAAACTTTATAGTTCACTGTATTTACTTTTCCCTAGGAGTGTTACCTGGTGTGATTTCTGACAGTTTCTTGAGACACTCCTAAACAGTTCAAGTAAGAATTCTGCTGTCTTCCCTGCGATAAGCCATAAGTTTGGTTCAGCATGACCGCGGTGGTATTGAGGAACAAAGGACTGTATAAAATCATTTAAAAAACCTGATGATGCGATAGACTTTGCTGTGTCTTCAATGCTTTTTGCATCGTCAAACTTCTCAGTGTTTCTTCGCAGTACAGAGTGCCAAACTTCAACCTTCTTTTCTGTGATCAGTTTGAGAACACTTGCCTTCTTTGACCAGTATTCTGGAAGATGTTTACACTGGTATGCACAATCACTCAAAAATGACAAGGTTGATTTGTCATAATGTCTCCTTTTCCAGCATATGAAAATTATAGCTATTTGTGCCATAACTTTCTCATACAACTTTAAGTCACCACTTCTGAAAATGTTATACTGGTAGAACACAAGGGGCAAAACATGTTCAAGCAAGTGTAGAATGGTGACAAATTCATGTTACTTGCACTTTCCAAACTTTTCCAGTAACTTTTGTCGTATCAGTTGCCAACCAAGTAAGGCAGCAGTAACACACAGGGATGTCTGGTATGGTTTGGGTTTCGATGCCAAAGTACCTCCAAAAACATACGAAAACAGTTTGTCAAAAAAAAATTTAAAATTCAAAAGAACATCTTCATAAGCATTCAGACACACATGAAATGGCCCTTGTTCTGGAATTATGCTAATGTTGGGATTCCATCCACTTGCTATCAGCTTTTTGGGATAGTACCACCCTGGCCAGTCAGCAGGCAATGGTTTAACAAATTTCTTGCTGTACAGGTTAAGTTGAGGGCATTTGTTCAGTACACGTTCAAGGGCCATCTTGTAATGTTCCATGCTCTTTAAATCTTGTTGAAACTCATCAACTAGCATACAAGTCTCGCGCGTCTCAATGTCTTGTGTTGTTGGATCTGAGTACACCCTGTTCAACAGACAGACATTACGGATATTTACAATTTCATTGCAATTATTAAGTCTAATTTTTTTTTTTTCTGTTAACCTGTTGTCTTTCTCTTTTGTAATAGACATTTTTCTGTGATAAATGGGTAACAAATAAGACTAACGTGTACCTTAGTTCATGTAGTGCTGTTTGTAGTCTTCCTGGATCAAGGCTTTGCATGTAACTTGGTAGCTGGTCCCAGAACTGTTTATTCATATTCCTTAATGAGTTTGTTATTGTTTGCAGGACGTCGTTAATGTCAATTCCGCCAGCACAGGTCCTCTGCTCTCCATTTACATTTATTGTGACTTGTCTGTGTAAGGGCAATGCAGGCTGAGGGACTGCATGAACTGATGGATGAACATCTGCCAAACAGGATGCCATGTGGATGACATTTGTACGTACCAACTGTGATGGTGTATGGAGTGAATGGATGTTGTGGAAGTCATCAAGCATTAAAACTATAAAGCATTGCAGCTGTTAAGAAAGACAAAAAGCAAAATTAAACGCAACACACATAAATGTTATTTACTGTATCAGGAGATTTCATGATGATTCTCTTTGTTTCAAAGCTTTTTCTTGGGCAACTTTTAGCTATTAGATATATTTACACCCAAGGGACTCACCTCATTTACCCTGTGAAATTGTTGACAAATGAAGCTTGTGTGTTGTACACTCAAATTAGCTTTTAACTGCTGTATTGTCCTGGGGGTTGTGCTGTATCCCAACACCTGGCCAGAAGATAGTCCCCGTAATGACATGCCACAATTGGATGCATGCAGTCCACTGTCCTTCTGTAGGGCAGACGTTTTTTGTGATCTGTGACAAATAAAACAAATGTTATTATACCCTGTAACACAGGTAAGAAGATCTTGAAAGAGTCCGGGGCTGTTTTTATTCACAAACTGTTTCATGGAATCTGTATCATAAATCTTTATGTCAGGTGTGGTAACTTGGTGCCTGTAAAGAGCCTTTTGAAATTCCTCTAACTTCTTGTCAATTGTTGATTCTAAAATAAAGGAACCCAACTGTTTAATACAAAATGTGTCTTATGGGAAATGCAAAATAGTTGAGGGATGTAAAATTTAATTGCAGCAATGCGAAGTAAATTAGTAAAACCTGTGTTTCCTGAGAGCTGTTGTTTCAGCATCTCCATTTGTGTTGTCAGGGTGTGACATTTTTCAGCCTCCTTTTGGTAAAGTTGGTAAAACTCTGTCTCCTTTTCCGTTAAACTGGTCATCATATCCATTTTCTATAAAGAATGTAACACGAACATGTTGGGGAAAGTGAGTACTTGTTAATGACTTGATAAAATGTAAATGCAAACTAACCCGGGAATTGCCAATATTTACCTTACTTCGTTTTCTTCTTGCCATACCACTTTCTCCTTCTGTTTTTTTGTAAAACTTCCTTTTACAAGCATGGCACCACTTGCTCCCTGGTCGGAAGTTTTCGTTTTTTCGGCCGTAATTATCAATAATTCCATAATGTGTCGCTGGAATCTCTGTAAGTTTCTTTGAGTGCTTCTCTTGAAAGGGTGCAGAGCACCGATTGTCTTGGCTCTCGATCATCCGCAGATGTCTGAGGCAAACCATCGTGTGCTCCAGCAACTCTGCTGCTCTCGCTAACCCTGGTGGTAAGGGTTTGCTATGGCCATAACAATCCTCTTTCGAGTTTCTGGTTTTACCAGAAAACCAACACCCAAAAACAGACGGCAAAATGACAATAAAAAGCCAACAAGGTGTTGTAAACATCGCCGATAATTTTCACTAATTAGCCGGGTTCGCAACTTCACTTAAAGATCACGCGAATGGCCGTTTTCGGCGCGAAAACAATTTTTTCAAAATTTCTACACTCACTAGATTTTAAGGAAAATGTTTTTTCTTCTCAAAACTGTTGTTTAAACCCTTATCTTTTTAACTGTGACCTTATTTTTTCAATTTAAATGCCGTCTGTTTATTTCCCGCGAAACTGGAGTCATTTTGAATTAGCGCGCGCCTGAGCCTGCGTTTTTTCCGCATGCCACAGCACATGCGCAGTCGTTTTTCAGCCCTGCTTGGATGTCCTATACTAAAATCCTATGTTAAAGATGTGGACTTGCCAAGACATGCCTGAGACACCCCTCCCTTCCTTTTGATAGTCTCCCCTACCCCACCCGTACAATCTGTAGACGCGTACGTACGTATGTACGTACGTACGTACGTACGTACGTACGCTCGGTCAATCACGTGACAACCAAACGAAAAGAGGTTGACCATATTCCGTGAGTATGGGGCTCTGTCCCACGCGCGCTTCGCGCGCGGGAGCCCCGCTAATATACCCTGCGCCGGCCAGGAGCCGATTGACCCTACTTATGAGCTCGGCTGGGGGTCAGGGAGGAAATTGAGGGGAGCAGGTTGGAAGGAAACGTCCCCGTACTCGACCCAGCCCTCTACAGCGCTACCTGTATCACAGATTGAGAAAAACATCATTGTCATATGTATTCACCAGGTTTAAAATTCACCATCTCATCTTAGTCATTGCGTATAAAATCATATACGAATTACCGACCCTCAGGCGTATCAGGCTTTGATGAATTTATTTGCAATGTGCTTTTGTTCACGACTTGATATAAGATTCAAACAAAAGAAAAGAAAAAGGAAGAATGGAAAGAAGTTGCCGTCTAGTACAAAGACGGACACACGCAGAGCTTGTGCTTGCATTTGTCTCCCGCCCACTCTATTATAAGTAGTTTCTGTCTTTGTGATAACGCCTCGTTAGTTTAACCCAAATGACTCGCTAAAGTACATTTTTCCAACTTTTTCTACTTTATGTCCCTAAGACTTACAATATTAAAGAAGCCGTTAAAAAACAAATGGACCCAGCACAAACTTCCCGCAGGAAGGTGAGACGTAATTTATTACACAGTGAATAATGAAATAAAAGACCACACAGACAGACTAAACGTACAGAGACTGACAGACAGGGGGGAGTACAGATAGACACTATAGGCACTCAGATAGAGCTGATGGATAGATAAGTGACACTCTAACCAGTTAGAACTTTCCTTAGTTTGTGTCTTACTAAAATGCGCAGTGACAGACAGATCGAAAGAAGTGTCCTACAGACACTGAGATCAAGAAAGGAATAGACTATGAATATCCGACAACACGTAAAGGGAAATGTGATTGGAAGCAGCCAGTTTAACAGACAAACTTTTGGTCACTTTTAAATCAGTTGAGATTGTCAGACCGATAGAAAACCTTCGATTAGGCGGTCCTTCTTCCTTTTACTTTGATTTGGGAGGAAAAAGAAGTCAAGACAGGGACATCAGTGAAGAAATGACTGTCTTTGATAGCAACTCTGTTGATATATAAAATATCTTGGTATCTGGTAAGAAAAACATGAGATAAGCTAATAATATTCTGACTGAGTTCTGAACCTAGGGGACAGGTTTTAGGAGCTGTTAGAGACAGACAGTTAAATCTAACAACTTCCTTGTTATTGGTAGGAAAAACCGTGCCAAGAAAACGCAAACAAGACCAAACCTCGATCTTGCGTAGACCAGCTAAAGAATGGTGCAGGCAAGTGTGGCTACTACAAGATTTACGATGCTGCAGGGAATGGATTCACCGTGTTCTGTGATATGGAAACAGAACCTGGGGCGGCTTGGACACTTATCACGTCTTGGAGCTTCAAAAACAAGCTATTCTCGAACTTTAGGTACTTTTCAAATGAGCAAAATAAAAGTAAAATTGTGTGATAATCGCTGTTACTGCACTCCTCCCTCCCCCGCACCCCCCTTTGTGCTTATCTGAAGTCGCAGTGTCACCTCAAAGGAGAATTGGAAAAAAACTTCCATAGGCTGAGGATACTCTTGCGCAGCCTTTTTTTAAGCAAAAGCATCTCACATCTCTGACTTTAATAACTGCATTAAAAAAAGAAAAGGGAAGGAAAAAAGAAAACATGCATGGCTATTTACTATACTGTAACTTTGGATAATTTTGTTTTCATTGACAGGACAACTCCCTTGTCAATCAACGATCCTGTGAACGAAAACTCCCCTAACTGGTTCCTTTACCGGCTGACAGTGGACAGAATGAAGTCACTGAGGGACGTATCCACCCACTGGCGAGCCACCTGCAGTTATGACAAGTACGGCATCAACAACTACAAAGATTACGTCCGTGGAAAGTTTGCGGAGGCCGACATCTTTGCCTTCCTTGGTGGTGGTGTTTGCCTTAAGACCGAGCTTGTCAACATTCGTGGTCACACTGGAATTCACAAGACTGCCAAGTTCTGGCAGGTTGCTGCTACTTTCACTCCTCATATCGACAGTTCTTCAAAAGGTTGCCAGTTTGATCCCACCGTCGGTGCAGTTAGCAGCGAGGATAACTTTGGTTTTTACGGCAATACAAACCCCAAGTTTACTTGTACAATGAATGGTGACTCTACCACGCAGTGGTGGTTCGGTGCCTATAGGTAACACTCTGGTGGATTATTTCGCGCGTAAACACTAGGCATTTACTTTGAGTTTGGCATGCGCCCATTGTGTTGTAAGGGCTGTGAAACGTTTTAACTGAACTGTGCCACCTCTTTAATACAAGTAAATAACAGATAAAGAATGGTTAGCGCAAAACAAGGAAAATGCCAGCAAAACGGTACTTTTTAAACCCACTTTTCATTGTTTTTATCTCAGCTTGAACGGACGACTATAAAGTAACCAAATGATAAATTTATAAAGTAGATAATTTCGTCAAAGGCATTTGATTCAAGTTTTTGGAATAAGTCAAACAAAAAAGTACCATATCTAATGTTTATCCTTTCTGGTTTTTCCTGATTTAGTCATCTAAACATGTAAAAGAAATGTAGTCTCACAATAGAAATTTCTCTTGACAAAACCAAAGCCAGTTTTCTTCAGTCGTTCCTTTATTTCTTAACTTGTTGCTAGTCAAGGGGCAATACGTTTGAAGTTGAAACTTGCATTCTGAATATTGGTTGTGTTTCCAGGCTCCCACATTTCGGTGTTGTTTCTGAGATAACTGGTCTGACCACGTGATTAGTCCAACTGGGATTGGCTGCAGGGAATAATAGGTACCTTTGACAAGCCCAGGGGAATCTGTACGATTTGCTTCCCGTAGAATCTCTCAATTGTTTTTCGTAGGCCGGAGGCCTCTAAGGGGTAGCAAAACATGCTAAATTCCTTTGGGGTCAGTATCAAAAAGACATTATTATTCATTCAAAATATTTCGCCGTTTTCCGATAGTATTTCATCCCCCAGCTGAGAGGCCACGTGCGCGATGAAGTCTTTTTATTACTGAGACCAGAATCCTTTTTATTTTTTTTCTATCTTTTGTTTTTCTTTCTGAGGTTTAGCTAACAAAATCTTTAATTTGCAAAAGAAAACAAAACCAGGGAGGAATTTTCGGAATTGAAACGAAAAATACGTTCATACACTCCCGTAGTTCCTTCGAAAACGAGACTACCAGATTCCGAATCGAAATGGCCAATGTCTATAACCGCTTTCAGACCGAATCGGTGCAAAAGCCATACCCTTTTGGGCTTCACACCCTTTATGACTTACATTTACTTGGCGACTTGGCTATTGACTCAGAGGCCATGAGGGCGAGAGGAATAATTGTCTAGTAAAATCCAAATAGTTGGTCAAAAGTATCGAGACAAAACAGCTTTAGCTTGCAAAACGCGATTCAGCCGCCATTGTTTGGGTTTTCAAAGCCGGCGCTTTTCTCAACTGAGCTATGGAGACCCATATATTGGGAGCAGGCTTATTCTTAACCCAACTTGACTTATCTTAACGTGGGTTCGAATCCCGTTGAAGTCCCGAAATTTCAGTTTCATGTTAATTTGCAATTGCTTGAATTTCAACGACCACTGCGACGATCATATCTTAATTTAAACTTTGAATTTCCGCAGTTCACATCATCTTTATTCTAAATGAAGAGTCGTTTTAAAGGAGCTTTCTTTTCAGTATGTTGCTGTTATAAATAACTGAGTGTACGCAACTGGAGTTGGAGAACGTTTTCTACAATGTGTATGATAACTTATTGCGTGTAATCAGTAACAATAACTAAAGAACTCAGTATACAATTCTGTTGAAGGGAATAATGCCGACAGTTACATGTTTTCCTCTCAGTATTGCAGTGAGCTGTAAAACTCACACCTTTGGATAACTGGCTTTGTTTTAAATTAGAATATCATCAGGTTATTGAAAATCAGTTCCGCAAAGTTGGGGCGGTGATTATCTGGAGAAAAATGGTTGTGTTTTTCACATTTGCGATTTGTGTTAAAAATTAAAAACGGTCGTCGGAAAATTTTTAGTATAAAGACAATTCTTCCAATCTGAAGAATTTTCTGAGGAAAGTTTAATACTACTTCATGCCCTCGGATTTTCGACTGAACCCGTCATGGTGGGTAATAATTTCGGATGAGACGAAAAAGGCACCTAAAACTTTCGAGAGGAGCAAGTTCCGTTAAGGCATCCGAACAGAGGGCTGCTCCAAATTAAGCAATGAAAAAGGCTTAATATAAAGCACAGGGAAAACTTTTGGAGACAATTCTGGCAATACTGACATTGGGTCGGCTTTTAGTGCCCCTGTAATTTTGTCCACCAGTTCCTACCATTATTCCCAACCAGCTTCTCATGATCCCCTTTCCTTTTATATTTACTCTCTTTATAAATTCTTTTAGTTTCCTCTTTGCTTTATCATCCGAGAATAAAACAAAGTGAGGTCAAATTCTTCACAACAGTTTGAAAAATTCAGTGACGTGTCGTATTTATTTATTTCTATTTTAAGGACAAAATGGAGAAGTGATATCCTCCCTTGATTTTGCAATCAGAGACGCAGTAGTTTTTTGGAATCCTTTAAGCACCAACATACAAATTCTCCAGGATGGCGTTCATAGGTTTCTTGAAAACATGGTTGAGAGAATTTGTTAAAAGATCAAAGCATATTTTCTTCAGTGATTATAACATTTATTCTTAAAACCTTTCCACCTAACTATTTACTGAAATTTTTAGGAGAGAATTGATGTTGGTCACTCTTCGGAAGGGTTAAAACTATTTTACAATCATACATTTTATAGATCTAATTTACATCACTATATTTATAATCTTAAGCATTTTATTTCCGCGTTTGTTTTTGTTCTGTTCCCAATTAGCTTGTAAGCTAAATATCCTGACACGTAAATTACATAAAGTTTATTATTGTTATTAACCACATAAGCTGGTTTAGCGATGAAGCAAGAATAAACCACCAATCATGAAACGGAGAAACAACTATGTACGAAATATGTGAATTCAAGAAAAACTGGTTTTTCCAGCTGAACTTGTCTACCGAGTTGAGACGCTGCTGAAATATTCCTAATCCCCCAATTCTAGTCCAGTTTATGAACGTCTCTACTCAGTAAGGAATTTGACCTAATATTATGTTTTCCTCCCTTGCGTTATGCTTTATCTTATCTACTTCACAAAATGTCGAGTGCTTAACTTAATTGCTTTTTTTTTTTCCTGTAGCTCGATCGATCGTGATAAAGTGGTTTCAACGCGCACATAGGTAAGTACTCACCATTTACACGTCAGGACATTTCAAGATGCCTCGTACACCCATTAAATCTCAGTCGGTTCGCTTCCTTTTAATGTTAAATACTTGGTAGCCACAAAATAATTGACTTCAGTCATCCACTGCTGAACATTATTTGTACTGGGATTCTGCTGTTACTGTCAGAAGCAGATTGCGCATAAAAATTGATAAAAAGTAGGCTCCCGAGTGTATGCTGAAGATTCCTTAGAGGATCTCCTTGGCCTCAGCAATCCCGTCACTGCTCACAGCACTGCTCAGAGAGCAAAATGTTGCCATCGTACGTTTTTTTTAAATTTAAGGATTTCCGAGATAAGCACTAAACTTAATAATTTCATTCATGATCCAGTTCCCATTTTTTAAAGATTATTTTTTGAATAAAAAAATTGAAAGCTCGACGTGCAATCTTTCACGAAAACATATCGGATTTAAACCGGGAAAAAGGACAATAGATTTGATAAAGGTGGTGTAATTTTAAAAAAATTTACGATGAAACAGTAAATGGCAGTTAATGGAGCGTGACGCGCCAGAGCTCCCGGGAATGATGACTCGTGCCATGCAACGAGCCATGAATCTACAATAGTTAATATCTTTGTCGCATCTTAGTACAACGGTACGGACAGGTACCAAGGTCAAAATGTTGCAACACTGTCTAGTACGTTTGTAACATTCGTTCTGTATGGCTAGATTCAATAAATACCTCTATTCATGTCTCGTTGTACGCACCGTGTGTTGCTGCAACACTATTGTACGCCATCGTCCATTGGCTTAGCTTTAGACGTATGTCTAGCCCGGGATTTCTAGCTATAAAAAGGTTATTTTAGGCAAAATTCATCATTCGCTTAGCTGCTTTGCTTACTTAACAGTCTACTCGTAAATATTATAATTTTTTTATGGCTCGTCCACGTGTGTCGTCGAAGCCTCGCAAATCTCGTGGTTCGGAGAACCTCACGTCCCTCTCTGAAGAGGTCCTTCGCCTCCGCTTACAGGCGCTAAATCTCTCCATTACTGGTAGCAAAACTGTTTTAGTCCGCCGGTTAAAAACCGCGACACATCCTCGAAAAGGTATTACATCTCGGCCATCCAAAACGCAAGCCGTAGCTAGAGGAGGGGGGTGAATAGGTCCGCGGATCGGCGGATTTGGTCTTAAAAAGCTTACGGATTGTGGATTTTGGCGAAAAATCGAGCGGATTCGCGGATTTGAAAAATACCGTGGATCGCGGGTCAGCTGAAAGTTTTGGCCTGGTTTCCGGATTCTGTCAGTCTAGAAGTTCGGATTGTGGATCGGATCATCACTTTTCGGTCGGCCTTGGTCAATGTGCTGGTGTTTTGTCGGCTAACGTTCCACTTCCGAGGTTTCCGGAAGAGACTTTCTCTTGATAGACAGCGTGACAGAAATGACGTCAGGCAACCTTGTGCATGGTGACATATGGTTCAGGTAATGGCGGTAATGCTAAGTGACCTGACAAGCCCCCCGGGGGGGGGGGACTCCGCATATGAAAGTGGTGGGGATGCTCGTCGTCTCGCTTAGGTGTGTAAATTTCGGACTTTGGTCTCATTTAGGGTGTTCTGGGCAAAACGCCACCATATTTAGCCGTGAAGGTCTCGTTAAGGGTTGCACGCGAAAAAATATAAAAATATATATTTGATATGTATATTTTTAATTCGTTTCATTTACTCCAGTCATGTAATCCAAGTTTTCTCATTCGTCTGTGTTTTAACATGGTCTCTTTTAGGGATCAAAAAAAGCTTTTGTCACGCCCAGATCGGTCTCCTTTAGGGGTTTAATTCAAAATTTCCGACGAGCATCCCCACCCCTTTCATATGCGGAGTCCCCCCCCCTCCACCACACGGGCTGACAAGATCTGTGAATACGTTCGTGTAAATTGTCTGAATTGCAAAATGGAAACTAGAACTATCGAGTGTGTAGCCTTGGGAACAAAGATGACCGTTGCTTTTGCAAACATCTTCATGGCCAGAATAGAAAAACAAATATTGAGTCAGAGTTGCATCACGATGAAACCGCTTTTTTGGAAAAGGTATATTGACGATGTGTTTTCGCTATGGAACGCAAGTCTAAACAAAATAGAGGGTTTTGTGAAAAAGGCAAATAACTTTCACTCTACGATAAAATTCACGGCTGAGATGTCAGAAACAGAGATCACGTTCTTGGACACAAAAGTGTACAAAGGAGTAAGATTCGACAAGGAATCAATCCTAGACGTGCAAACACATTACAAACCAACAGAAACATTCCAGTACACGAACTTCTACTCGTGTCACCCGCCAGGCGTGGAAAAAAGGTTTCGTCAAAGGGGAAGCGCTCAGGCTTCTAAGGACTAATTCCAAGCAGAGCACATTTGAGAGGAATATCAGAAATTTTCACAACCG
This sequence comes from Porites lutea, assembly GCF_958299795.1. Lineage (NCBI taxonomy): Eukaryota > Metazoa > Cnidaria > Anthozoa > Scleractinia > Poritidae > Porites > Porites lutea. The sequence continues at coordinate 22,361,685 of NC_133207.1, forward strand.
CCTGTTAGAAAGAGGCTACCCTACCGCTATTTTAAGAAAGTACCTCTCTGAGGTAAAATTTGCCGACAGGAAAACAGCCCTACAACAGAGAAACAAATCCGCACGCAAAAAACTTCTACCTTTTGTTACACAATACCACCCGGCTTTACCTAGCCTGAAGAAAATACTTATGGGGAAGTGGCACCTTATACAAAACCAGCAACGACTAAGAGAAATCTTTAAGGAGCCTCTCCTCATATTTTATCGCAAGGGAAAATCTCTTAAGGACCTACTAGTTAGAGCGAAGCTCTGAAGGTCATACTACTACCAATACGACTTACTGCAGGAGTCGTGTGATGCTCGTCGTTTATTTTTAACCTTTTTTTTGAAAAATCTTTTACGCAATACCAGATACTTTCATTTTGCAAGCTTGCAGACTATTTGATTAGTCAAATCTGTATTGTTGGAAGAAACATTATAAGCTCTGTCCCTAATGCTTCATGTTTTGAAGCTGTAACGAAAACTTCTTAAACATGAAGTCCCGGATCTGCTGCGATTACAGAACAACTATATTAAGTAATTCATTTTTTCATGTTACAACGCTACTTTCTATATACCACGAAAAATTTTTAAAGTAACACGGATTCCGATTTGAACAGAAATTAAGTCGGATCGACGGATCGGGCCTAAAAATACCACGGATCGGCGGATTTGCATACCCCTATTCACCCCCCTCCTAGAGCCAACACCAGTGCCCGTTCCACAAGACCAGCCACATCTGCACACCATGAACAGCCTGAACCTGCGACCGTTCAAGCCCCTGATGCTGTTTTATCGGGTGAGGACTCCGAGGAAGAGCCGGTGGAGACCTACTCCGACCTGATTGATCCTTTGGTGGAGGACTTCGAGGAGACAACGCCTAACACAAGAAATTCCTTTACCCCTGCTCAGCTCGCCACCATTGAGAGCACGGTGCAATACTCTGTGGATCGCGTGCTTCAGAGTTTTTCCATCTCCGCGAATCTCCCTCTCATGGGCGCCACACCTCCTTACAGTGGAACACAGCCTCGACGAGCCGGAACAGCAACTCCTCTGGGCTTGCTCCGTCTGTTAGAAACGAGTTTGGAAGACAAAATCTTACGGGGAGAGTTCATTGATTTCACGTTGTTGCTCCCCGATTCCCTTACTCAACCCCAGGTCCCCGAGTTACAGTTGCGGTTGGACGACTTGTCCCCAGGTTCCCTCCCCTCTTCTCTGTCCATGTGATCGATACTTTTCACAAATGGCTGGACGCCTATACGACCTACATGCTGGTAATTGCTGCCGCGTATCCCAGGCGCTCCATCGAACTGCTGAAATACCAGCAGATAATTAGAAGGGCGGAAACCCAGTTTCAGGGCCTGGCTCGGGTCTCGTACGATGAACAGTTTCGTCGAAGGGCAGCAAACGACCTGTCGTTGAGCTGGGATCAAGTCGACTTAGAACTGTGGACAGTACTATTTTCTGGATTGGCTAAACCTCACTGTCTTACTTGCTGCAGCCCATACCACAAACAGAGTTAGTGTCCGTCAGCCGACCACTCGCGTCGCCAGCCTAAAGGACCCGTGTGCTACAAGTTCAACCGATCAAGTGGCCAACCTGCACGTTCCTGTCCCTTTCCGCACCAGTGCCGCCGTTGCCCTTCCGCCAACCACTCTACCCTCACTTGCCCCGCCAGTATCTCAAAGGACAGCTCAAGGCCTTATCAGAGTTCCAGCTCCCGCGACCGTGCAAACGATAAAGTGCAGCTACTAGCAAGGAACATTTTGCCTTCCGTATCCACCCCTATTAATGTAGCTATTTTAGAAAGGGAACTTTCCCACCATCCTAATCGCGATTTTAGTAATAGTTTAATTAACGCGTTACGCTTTGGCACGCACGTTGGGTACACTGGTCCGGAAAAAAATCGAGTCTCCCGTAACTTAATCTCCGCGGTTCAGCACTCTAAGGTGGTATCCTCTAACCTTACCAAGGAGATCTCGTTGGGCAGGGTCGCCGGGCCTTTCCCTTCCCCTCCATTATCACATATGCAGTGCCATCCGTTGTGCGTGGTCCCCAAAAAACATTCCTCAGATTGGCGCACCATTTACCATCTATCTTATCCGGAGGGGGACGGTATTAATGATTACATACCTAAGGGGCCTTATGCACTTCAATATGTTAGGGTAGATGATGCTATTCGCATCCTTTTGCCCCTGGGTCCAGGTTCCTATGAGGCAAAAACTGACCTGAAGTCCGCCTTCAGCAAATTTCCGAACCGAACTTTAAGTTGGGCTTCTGGCCTCAAAAGAAGCCCTGTTTACGCAAAATAGACCACATTAATGAAGTTGTTAGTGGCTAGTGTAGTTGGTGTTCATTCAATTTTCATTCCGGCACTTTAATGCGCGCTAATGCCAAAACGTGATAAAAGAAAAACCCCTACAAAATAGAGATTTCATACGCATGCTCTTCTGTATACTCTGATCTTGCATTCCATTCAAACAACTTACAAATATACTGGTTATGTTTCATTCTAACAGATTCATCCGTGAACGAACGGTAGTTATCAGTCATGTCCATGAAGTTCTCTTTTGCTTGTCTGTTTCTCCTGGTGGCTGCTTGCCAAGGAAAATCGGTAATGTCAACTTCCTCACCAGGGTCTTCTAATAACCCGTAGGGACGTCGAGTTGGAGAGAGAACTCCAGACACAATAACGCTAACAACGCAGTTAGCTAGTGTTGCAAAGATCGTGATAGATCCACATTCTGAAACTACAGGCCTAATGAATTCCTGCAAGAAACAAGCTATGTTACCATCCTGGAGGGGGTGGGGGGGAGGGGGGACTTAAGGGGCGTTTTGGTAGATGTGTGCCGTGGAGGCCTTTAAACCCTGAACCTGAAAACAATAACCTGTCCAGCGACACATATTAATGTTTAGGCCAAATAAAGGATTACTCCTTTCCCTAACCGTATATTCCACAGTAGATGCATCGCAAAAGAAATATTTTCACTTATGGTATCATGATCATTATCATCATTTTTTTTTTTGAGGTTGGCAATTTAAAAGCTGGTGTTAAACAAAACGTAGGATCAGGCCAGGATTCAGGCACTAAGGTGGGAGCTTATTTTTTGATGGGTAATTGAAAATGAAGGAATAGCTATAATTTGAAACGTGACCACCATGTGAAATAGAAAAGCGCAACAGAAGGACTAAAGGATATTAGGAGTTGAAGACAAACACACTCCTCGAAGCCAAAAGATTTTTTTGGGAATGTATCGTAAGTAGTTCGATAAAACATTAAGAAGACAGCTCCTCTGAGCTCATGAGAAAATAGAGCATCTCAACTTGCTACAATGATACTGGAAACAGCAAGACAACGAAAGTCATCCATTATCAGTTATGTACACTTAAAACTCTTTTAGGTGTTTATCGAACTATACAAAGCTTCTGTGTTGATCTGGGGCGTCCTACATACAGCCGCACATAACATTCGCGCACATAACTTTCGTCGCCCCATGCATTACGCGCTGGTTCGATCTACAGGCCTTAAGTTAGTTTTTCGATTTACAGAAAAAAGGGTGTCAAGAAAATGCCAACAAATTGAAACCGAGATCTTGCGTAGACCACCTAAAGAATGGAGCAGACAATTGCGGCTACTACAAGATTTACGATGCTGCAGGGAATGGATTCACTGTGTACTGCGACATGGAAACAGAACCTGGGGCGGCCTGGACACTTATCATGTCTTGGAGTCTGAAAAACAAGCTCTTCTCAAACTTTAGGTACTGTTTTGAATGGATTAACCCTTTGTCGTCCTCCAGTTTTTAGGGAAAAACCTCTTTTTGGACTAAATCCTCCTTATTGGATCGTTTTTGGCCAGTTAGCACAAGAATGGCTCTAATGAAGCAGCTTTTTTGTTTTTGTTTTTTTTCTCATGCGCATAAACCAAGTTTGGACTTCTTATCTATTTCGATTAAACCCTGCGAGCACAGGTTTCTTTCTGATCTTGTCTGTCGCTTCGTTACGAACAACGCGAAAGTTAAGCCACGTGAATGACTTCGTAAAAGCTAAAAGTCATGAAGCGAGAAAACTCTGCTCGCAAGGTAATTTCGATTGTTTTCTCGCTTTCTTCTTTTTCCTTTTTCGTTTCTTTTTACAGCCAGTTATGTCGCCCACCTTAAAATTTTGGCTGGCTTTCTTTCCAACAAAGGGATATAGATATGCCAATAGCCATGATGGCTCTTGATATGCAAATTGAACTGTAAAGAGTAGACTGTCGGTAAATAGTAAATAATATAATAATAATAATTATATTAATTTAAAACTTATATTGCACAGTTCCATAACGAGATGATTAACTGCGCAATACAACAATACATAGAATAAAAATAACCAAATGATAAATAAGAATTACATCATGTATTGAGTATAATATTAAACCCAACTAAAAATAGAAAGTCTTACTAAAAGGTACGTCTTGAAAAGTTTTGCTAAAAAATAAATAAAAATTGCATGGGGATTAGGGTTGGATTTTTGCCAAAATGTTGGTTTTCTTTTTGGTCTGTAAACTCTGTCAGAATTGGTCAAAATTTGCTAATCAGTCAAGGTATCAGCGGTAACATCTATCCTCGCTGATTTTGCATATTACCTTAGTCTCTTAAATAGAAACCTTAATGGATTCAGGAAGAATAATATGCATAGGTCCATATGAACCAAAAACGACCAAAGTGGACTTCAAAGGCTTAAAGTCAATAAGTTTATCTTAAAGACTACTAATTCCCTGACTACATTTTTCATTCCCTTGTTACTAACTAGCAAATCGTGCTGAGTACCTTGTAGCGCACCTTTAAATCTGCAGTCTTTTTAACTCCTTGTTCAGATCCATTAATACGCAGGTTTTTTGCCTTTTGCCTTTAGTTACTTAGTTTAATTTTTTTTCGCCCTAATAATGTTTGCCTTATGAAAGGGAATCCAGATTTCGGAATCCAGGAAAATTTTACCCGCTGCATCCGGAATTCTGGGCTTTGGAATCCAGAATACAGCGCAGGGAATCTGGAAATCCACTAACGATAAATATCCAGAATCCAACTTCCACTGACGAAGACTAGAATCCAGTACCTGGAATCCGGAATCCACTGGATGGAATTTAGAATCCAAGACTGTTGAAGGCACTGAAATCGTTGAGCGGGACAAGTAAACCTCGAGTTCGTATCAATGAAATCGTTACAGAAAATGATGTTGTTGGCCATGAAGCCTCCATTGCAAATGAACTTAATAAGTACTTCGTTAACATCTTAGAACAAATTTGCAAGGACAACAAAGCTGATGTAGAGTTTGGCAACTCCAAGCTGAGAAAATTTATCTGCTCAAGATTAAACTCAGACACGTTTTACAAAATTCCTTTGGTAACGCCTAAACAAACTATTGGCATTATAGAAAAAATCTCCAGCAACAAGGCATCTCGGTACCATGGCATAACTGTGCGAGTTCTTAAGAAAATTGCACCGGTATTGCAAATCTATTATGCAAATTACTTAACCTTTCAATATCGACCAACAGTTTTCCTAACAATTGCAAGGTTGCAAAGGTCACGCCATTACATAATGGAGGAGCACGCAATCATATAAACAATTACCGCCAGATATCTGTTTTACCTGTCTTCTCGAAGATTCTCGAAAAGCACGTAGCCAGCTCCCTTTTTAAATTTGTGCAAGATAACAACTTGTTATATGAGCTCCAATCAACCACTCATGATGTATGCAAGATCAGTATGGACATCGTGTAATAAAATGTTACTTGAGAGAGTTCTGCGAATGCAAAAACGGGCGGCATGCTTTATTCTGAGTGCCCCTTGCACTAGTCGAACAGTTACAAAAACTGCTATCAACATAGGTCCTGTATAAAAATAAATAAATAAATAAATAAATAGATAAAAACTTAATTATATACGAAACTGGGATACATTACATAATTATGATCAATAAAAAAAGGTAGCCTCCTTATGAAGCCTCTTAGTAGTAGTAGGTAGCCTCTTAGTCAACTCGAGATTGACTTTATCAATAGATAACCTATCCTTAGACCTAGTGTCATATTCATGAATATCTCTAAGTTCGCCGTCGAAAATTTTCTGAGAAATAACTTGGAGCTTGTCCATCAAGACAATTCTTGACACGTTTGACGATATGTTTCACTCTTCTTGTCTTAAGAGGGACCCAACCAATACTGGAAGCCATATCTTGAGTGGACAAATGCACCGTCCGTTAACACTATCCTAGCAGCACGTCTCTGCAGGGGTTCCAATTCTTCTTCATTTCCTTTACCACAGCCATGAAAAACAGCACAACAGTATTCCAAATTTGGTAGTATTATCGATTTATACAATCGGTTCGATGCTTCAGTTGTTAATGATGATCTAATTCTTGAGAACTTCCCCAGTGTTTTAGAAACTTTTTCTTCACATAGTCAATATGCAATAAAGGAAAGACTGTTGTCCAAAACTACGCCTAGGTACCTAAGGCATCACAGTGTTTCACAGATTCTCCTCCCAACGTTATATGAGCCCCATCAATGTCTTGGCGACATAGTCTCTGGTGGGTGCCAAAAATAGTAACCTATCACTAGTTTTTATTTCATTTCATCGTATTTTTAATTTATTTTAGAGGGCTACAAGTTTATCAGTAATTTTAATTACTGTCACGTGTAACCCTCGTTAAATAAAGTCGCTTATCTTATCTTATCTTATCTTATTCCGACAGACAAACACCCATGTCAATCAACGACCCAGTGAACGAAAACTCGCCTAACTGGTTCCTCTACCGGCTAACAATGGACAGAATGAAGTCACTAAGGGACGTGTCCACCCACTGGCGAGCCACCTGCAGTTATGACAAGTACGGCATCAACAACTACAAAGACTACGTCCGTGGAAAGTTTGCAGACGCCGACATCTTTGCCTTCCTTGGTCACGGTGTTTGTCTTAAGACCGAGCTTGTCAACATCCGTGGTCACACTGGAATACACAAGACTGCCGGGTTCTGGCAGGTAGCTGGTTCGTACTTGGGCCACATGAGCACCGAACACAAATGCCAGTTCGATTACTCCGTCGGCCAAGTGAGCAGTGAGGACAACTTTGGCTTCTATAGCTCTACAAACCCCAAGTTTACTTGTACAATGAATGGCGACTCTACCACCCAGTGGTGGTTCGGTAGCTATCAGTAAGACGTAGATCATTCAGCATAAAAACTCTACATCGTCCATTTTTGTCAGTGTATCATCTCTGAGTAGATAGGATGGCGTATAATGCGGAAATTATTACACCAGTTTTGACGTTGTTTAAGATATGTTTACAGCCAGTGTGTTACTAGAGTATTAAAAGTATTGAAATATTAGAAAGGTACGATTATTATAGAAGAAGATAAAAACTTTACCTAAGGATTCAAGAGGCTGGATTTAATAATGCAGTTTTACCAATAATGGCTAAAAAGGGATTTGAACTTTAGTTTTCAGTCGTAAATCAGTTATGCAGGGAAGCTAAATAGAAATTAAGGCGGTCTCGTTATAATACAGGCACAATGACAAACTTTCCGTTTTTAACGCGATGGTTTGGACACATGGCAAAGAACAACAGACATCTTTTGGCAATAATCTGAGATACTCCGATTTTATTGTTATTCCGAAGAAAGAAGGAGAGTTGCTCAGCATTTGTTGTCTAGGCCTACTCTGGGACCTTAAGTCGCCGTAATTTTAGGCGACTTAAGGCAATTTAAGGCAACTTTAGGAAAATTTGGTCAAAATGTTGCGCGACTTAAGGCGATTTAAGGCGACTTTAGGCGACTTAAGGAGAAAAAGGTGACATTTAGGTGAGTTATATGTTAGTGAATATGTTGCAGTTAATTTTTAATTTCAGTTAATTTGTGGTTTTCCTTTGTTTTAAATTCATTAGCATACATAACCATACCCAGAAACGATGGAAAAATAAAAATTAACTGAAAGAAAAATGAACTACAACATATACAAAATCAAAATCTGATAACACTACCTCTCTAGGGACACAATGTTGTAGCATAAGTTAATTCAGTCTTGAAGACATCTACATTAGTCTTCCAAATTTACAACAATCCCAGCTACCTAATATTTTGAACATTAAATACCAAGGTAGCTTGTGTTGCAGGTGTATTCTAACCGTGGTTAGTAAAATTTGCGAAGCAGCTCTAATATCCTTGTTCTGGGCCCTGATGCACTAAATGAATTACCAGCATTTTGAGTTCCCCTTCAACATGATTGGCAAATGGACAATGGCATTTTTAACAGTCCAGTCCTGGCATGTTCTCTAATCCTGATACACACACAGGGGGCCCAGAACTAGGATTTTGCCACTGTTTTGCAGATGGACTTAACCCAGAGTTTAGTTCCATCCGTGGCACAGGCTAATATCAAGGGTGTTGGTTTAGTATTACATTAGCAGAGACAAAATCTGAGTTAGAAGCAACCAAAAGGGTAAATTTTCTCTTGGTCTTTAAATGCATTATTTCATAATATAAGGGACAAAAAATCAATGGTTCCTGCATTTCTTTTTCCAAAAAATAAAACCCTAAAAGTAGAGTATTTCAATACATCTCTGTAAAATACTGTGAGCTGGTTTGTAGCAAAAACTTTATATTGAAGTGTCTTTTTTTCATAATTTGACAACAAACATTTAAGTAATTAATTTAAAACATCTAAAATCACTTATCGATATCGCACATTATGGAAATGACGATCCCCATTGTATGTCTTGGCAGTTGCTCTGCCAATGTTTGTCCCCACACGTTTGGCTAAGAGGATGTTTTCCCAACTGAATTCAAAACAAAAAGTTTGTACTTTTCGCCGTATATATATTGCTCCTTTCCTGTCTCAGTCAAACAAAACACTTCCAAATACTTGCTTCGCTAGTGAACCGTACTCTCTTATCCATGGTCTCTCTGGAAACTTTCCAGTCGGGTTGATTTCATGAGTGCATTTATGCACCAGCAGAAACAACTAAGCTTAGCTTCAACCAACCTCGCTCGGTCTGTTCCACGCGGCAGCGTTTACGCTCTCAGCACAAAAGGAAACATTGTGCGTCATGTTTAAACCGATGGCAGTACCAAGTGTAAACGTTTCCATAATTATGTCAGAAATTTCCATTTAAAAGGAGATCTTTAAACGAAAACGCGAGGCACAACATTTTATCCGCCATTTTGCTTCTCCCAGAATTCCACTTCAGTCGCAAGCTAATTTCCATGGTTTCTCGGTCCCGCCCTCTCCCCGCCTCCAGACCAGTTAGTCACGTGATCAAAACACACTACTTTCTGGGCGGCCATAACGTGGAGGAAAGAACAGTATTATTTCGCTTTTCTACGTTCTTCATCAATAATGGTCGATTACATCAAATCGTTGGCAGGGAGCAATCACGACAACATAAACAAAGAGCAGTATTACGCACCTTCGATGTACAAAGCTTGAATTTCTGTCTGGAAGGGAAGACCTAAAGAGACGACTGTATACGTACAAGCTAAGCTAAGTGTTCAAGTTTATAAGAGTGATTGTGTTTCTGTCAATGATAGATGGATATAATTCGACGGTAAATACAGATCAGAGGTTGTGTGCTGGAGAAAAAACTTATCATTAGTTGCTCTTAAAATCTGGGTCGATAATTTACATGGACACTTCTTTCGATTGACCTTTAGACTTGTATTAACTACCAGAAAATTTAGATTAATGTTGTGGCGGCATTAATAATTTTTTTTTCTCCCTTCAACCTACCTGTATTGATCTTAGTTACTTGAAATGTGTTTCAATGTTGGACTCTCACAAAGCAGTAGAAAAGAGTTTTAACTATATTTTGTTCGGGGTGCAAAGAAAGTCAGCTTTACAGCTTGCCTAGCATACACTAGCCTGAAAGCCATTTTGACTAACCCCAATTTTTTTTATGAATGGGACTGATTACAGTTCTTCTGTAATCTGAATTCCCTAAAAAACTTTACTTGCCAGCCAGGCAAGTTAAAAACGCAGTTCACTAGCCCAATCATAAAATCCAGTACCCCAGGGCTATTACCTGGACACTACTCTGTCTACTCTCTTTGCACACTGTTTAATGTAATTTAGCTAGAACTTGAACCTTTGAATGCCTTTTTAAACAATATTTTTACTCAGAAACTGATGAGACAAACCTCCCAGATGAAATTAATAAAATACCTGTACAAGTACTGGATAAAGTTGTGTACTATATGTTGTCATTTTTGCATAAACAATACAGGAATGATTATTCTTGTATTGCTTACGACTAATTAGTACGTGTAGTAAATTGTGTAAAGTAATTAAATGTATAAATTAGAGGGCTGGAGAAGAAATTAATGGGTCTTAAGTCACCGTGGGAGTTTTTTTGTGGGGGGTGGGGTGGGTGTGTGGCTAATATTATTGAACACGGGTTATTACACACTTTATGAGAAATCATGCATTCTGGAAATAGAAAACTAAAAAAGTAATAACTACAAGACAATTTGAACCTTGTTAAGATTTGAATGATTTAGTGACTTAAGGAAACTAAAGGCGACTTTAGGCGACTTAAGGCGATTTTAGGCGACTTAAGGCGATTTTAAGCGACTTAAGGTGACTTTGGGCGACTTTAGGCCACTTTAGGTCCCAGAGTAGGCCTTTGTCTCGGGGTCTAAATTCGTTGTGTTTCTTGCTGAAGGGGGATAAACCATTCGCCCTTAGAAATTTTTGCAAGTGAAGCCGATTTATGTAAACTATGATCGGCCGAAACGAACCGAAACTAATCAAGCCGTTGTTTGCAAGTTGAACCAGCTTCGCCGCCTATTTTTTGCAAACATAAATAACTAGAGCTTTGGAATTTCAAGCCTGTGCATAGGACAAAAATTTCACGATACTAATTTACGAAAAAAAAAATGTTCACTGCCTCCTAGACTTATTCAGTCCTTTAGCTTTCCCTTCTATCCATTTTCGCCTTTAAAAAGTTATCTCCCTTTTTTGCTTTTGATGGACATTTACTAAGCTGTATAGCTCTCAGTTCGGTAGGGAAGAATTTCGAGAACACTCCATTTAAGGTGGGCAGCGGAACAAGATTTTCACTGGAATTTTCTGGACAGCCTTGCATGGAGCCTGGCTTGAGATCTCATTATCCGCCATAATGTAGGTGCCAACGTGGTCTGCAGTCCGGGATTAGCACCAACTTTTAATCACTGAACCAAGTTTAAAGAAAATAAAAATCATTTGAATGAGTAAATTTGTACCGTGTTTAACAAACCTGTTCAAGCTTTTCTGTGAATGACGTCACATGACCGTAGTAAGCAAGTACTGTTAGAAGTGTGCAAGAAAAGAAAAATAATTTTAATACTGTCTCTAGGAAGCTCTGAACTTTCGAATTGCATATGTTCTTTCTCCTTTTTCAACAGTGACTTTTTCTGATTAATAACACAACTAAATCCACGTAAAACTGCTGGTGGAAAGGTCAAGCAAAACGTATTTGCCACGAACAGCTCGTTCCCGTTTTTCATCAATAATCACCGCGTCTTGGCATATATCCAGTTGTTAACAAATCCTCAGAACTTCATCCAGCGAGTGTGAGTTCATCTTCTGGCCCCCATAAAAAGGTAATCCATGACAGTCTTGGATTCTAGCCTCCCACGCAGACGTTCTTAGGGGTTCTTCGCGCAGGAACGCGTGACGAACCCCTAAGAAAGTCTGCGTGATTCCACCAACAAAAAATTCCCAGATTCTGGAATCCGGATTTTACCTTAAATGAGGTGAATCTTCCCAGTTGAATCTGTCATTTAAAATTTCGTTTAAATTTTATTGAGTTTTACACGGAGGTGAAGACCAACCTTACATATTGAAGAAGGCAATCATAAGAAGTGGCAGGAAAAGCTCATGGTAAGGTAATCTTTACAGTTTGCCGTGAACGTAGCGCTTAACCTCTCCTGTTATAATAAAATACGCTAACACTGTTTTTGGCGAAGCTTGTCTGACGCCCAGTTCAGACGTCGAACTTTTTATGTACCGAACTTAACAGCTACTTGGATCGACCCAAATGATGTAAGTTCGACGGTCGATTTAGACGTTGAATTAAATTCGTCGAACTCAATTCATTCTTACGCTGTAAAAAAATGGTCTACAATGTTTAGCAGTGAAAAGAAATTATCGTCATTTATGCATTAGGTTCGGCACTTGAAAAGTTCGACGTTTGACACAAAGTCGCTCCACGGTCGAAATTCCCATGTGGGCCACTCGAAATTAATTCATTGCTCGACTCAAATTAGATATGTCGGACTTTTATATTAGGTTTAGTACATGAGAAGTTGGACGTTTGAACTGGGCCTGAGTTCACTGGCATTAAAAGAAATGTTTTTGACCAATCGGAACGCACGTAAATACTTCATTTTTATACACATACCTCCGTTATTAAACAACAACAAAAATATATCGCGTTCTAAAGGCGAGTTTAAAAATAATAGTTTGTGAACGACATGAAGAAAATTTAATAAGAAATCCAAAATAACGTTGTGAAGTTATCTTATTATACTTTCGGTATGGTAGAATTCGTAATGGCGGGAATCCAAACGAGGCTTTGTGCAAAACCTGCCCTTCTTCTTGCGA